>NW_027331939.1:2086350-2302302 GCF_048418815.1 Hemitrygon akajei | reverse complement strand
GGGCTGTTGAGATGCGAGTGCCAATCCGGAATGAGGGGAGGAGGTTCTCCTTTTTTTAACCTCATCTCGAACGCAGGTGATGCCGTGGGCAGGTGTGTCGCGGGGTAAACACGCGTAAGACCGCTTTACCCGGCTGTGATATTTCAAGGCCTGAAGATCGGTAAATGAAGATGTGTTCGGACAGTTATTACACATTCACCTGTCTTTTTTTCTTTTTCTGGTACCGTGTCTTTGCCGAATTTAACAATGCCCTTGAAGCATGAACGTTATCAGGTTTTATCCAACGAGGAGAGTTATTAAAAACGTACGAAACTGTACGGGTTGTGTCCATTAGCGACGCCTTATAATGCGATCCTGCATCACTAAATGCGTCTCAGTGAGGGAAATTTCACCGAGGAGCTGTTTTCTGGCAAGGATCAGGAGCGCATAGGCATTGATACAAAAGCCTAGGAACACGTAACTCCAGGCTCGAGTAGACTTTCTACTCGCTGATATAAGATTTATTCGACGGCTCCCGAGTATGGTAATGTGGACCCTTCACTTCCTTGTCTATTTCGTAGTGATTTCCCTCCTTTTTTGTCGGCTTGTTATATCTTTATCCAGCGTTGTTATTGTATCACCCTGTTCAGCTTCATTAATCTATATAACGAATGGATCTGTATGAACTGTACACAGGACTAAAATTTCACAGTATCTCGGATCAGTGACAATATTAAATGATTCCTAATTCATCTACCCGCTGTGTAACACGGAACATGTCTGAATCCGACTTCCCACCTTGCGGGGGGTGGGGGGTGTGGTTAACAGTCCGTGGATCGATCAGACCGCCCACTTTGGGTTTCCTTGCCTGGACCACAGTGAGAAGAGAAGGGTTACTTGGATATCACTGATTCGTAAAGTCATGAAGTCCAGGTAAGTTATTTTCACCTACTAAAACAGCGATGATAGTTCACTGCCCCATCTATCCAAGTGTTCCTCTATATGAGATACTACCTGCCTTCGCCGGGCACCCGCACAACGTGTTTCAGGTCTGTAGCCGCTTTCCCCGGTGAGGGAAATAAAATTCTGATAGCCTCTTTGCTCTCTACTGTTTATAACAATCCACAGTACAGTCTTGACAGTCTTGGGCATATACACAACAAATTAACACAGTACTACACACACACACACACACACACACACACACACACACACACACACTCACACACACACACACACACACACACACACCACACACACACACACAGAGTAAAGGTTTTATACGTTTGCACAGTACTGTAGTAATTTTATTAATTGCACTGTACTGGTAACGCAAATGAAAAACACACAAATTTCATGACATATATATCTGATGATCACCTTAATACGGATGTGGGTCTCTAGTGTGGACTAAAAGTAGGAAGGGTGCACGGAGAGTGAATCCTATTTGGGGAAGGGGGCGGAGAGTGGAGGGGTTGTGAAACACCGAAGACATATTCTGTCATGATCAATAAATTAAATGTTCGGATTCAAATGACCTTGACTGTTGTCTCAGGGCTAGGTGTGTCTGCACCAACGCCACTCACCCCTTCCCCCACCCTTCGCCGCTGATCGCACTACTTCACTACTACCTGTCTCACACCCCTCCCGTGGCACTCCATCCTTGCCATTCCCAACAACGTTTGCTCACGGACATACAAAATCGTTCTCCGCTCCACGTTCAAAAATACAGTACTGTGCGTAAGCCTCAGGCATCATAGCCACAGTGTATAGATATGCCTAAGACTTTTTTGGACAGTATAGCATTTTGCCTGAATTAAGGACGCCTGTCTTGTCTGGAAAGGTCAAAACTGGCTATCGTCCGCTGATAATCGTGATTCACTCCGCCTCAGAATGTTTCCCCTAAACAGTCACACACACCTGCCAATCCAGTCTTTCTCTACTCTGGGTTTATTGGTTTCATAGTGCTTTAGAATAATTATTCTCACATGTACCGAGATGCTGTGAAAAACGTGTCTGACGTTTCGTTCCAGGAAAGTTCAATGATTACACAAGGTATTGCAGAACAATGTAAATCAATAACAACAATAAATTTCTACATTTACAGAGCAGGTAATGTGCAAAAAAAAAAAAAAAGAATAGTTGAATGAATAAACTCTTCTCCGCCTTCAAGCTGGTACAGATATGGATTGTCACCAACGTTTCGATGACAAACTCTGCCATGCTTCTTCACGGTTTGATGCCTGGGCATGTCCAGTCGAGTTGTATTTAATCCCCTGTATTGTCCCTCCTGGTTCGATAGTCCTCATCGAGTCAGGTGTCCGCTACCCAACTTGTTGACAATCGAATTCCAGTTGTTACTTAGAGCGAGAACTCCGTCCTCGCCAACATTCTTTTTCCTTTAGTTTTCTTTCAGTGACTTCCTTTATCGGGCGGGTCCAAAAGCCATTTAATAGTATTGAATTGAATTGACTTTATTTCTTACATCCTTCGCATAAATTAGGAGTAAAACTCTTTACGTTACGTCTCTGTCTAAATGTGCATTTTGCAATCATAGCAATTTCAAACAATTTTATAACAAATAGAACAGATAAGAAAATATAGAAACACACTCAAATAAGCCTGAGTTAATCAATCTGATGGCCTGGTGGAAGAAGTTGTCCCGGCCCCCGTTGTCCTGGCTTTTATGCTGCCGTACCGTTTCTCGGATGGTAGCAGATAGAATAGTTTGTGTTTGGGTGACTCGGATCCCAAATGATCCTTCGGACCCTTTTTACACACCTGTCCTTGTAAATGTCCTAAATCATTGGACGTTCCCAACTACAGATGCGCTGTGGCTGTCCGCACCACTCTTTGCAGAATCTTGTGATTAAGGAAGGTACGGTTCCCATACCAGACAGTGATACAGCCAGTCAGGATGCTCTCAATCGTGCCCCTGTAGAAAGTCTTAGGATTTGTGGGCCGATACCAAAATTCTTCAACTGTCTGAGGTGAAAGAGGCGCTATTGTGCCGTTTTCACACACAGCTGGTGTGTACAGATCATGTGAGGTCCTCATTGATGTGGATACCGAGGAAATTAAAGCTGTTCCGATTTCAATCCCAGATCGGTTGATGTCAATAGGAGTTTATCCCGTCTCCATTCCTCCTGTAATCTACAAAATGGTCCTTTGTTTTTGCTGCATTGCAGCGTTTTCTACAGTAAAAGTCGATGCCATAACCATTGCGAATGCAATGTTCTGCTACTGCCGATTTCTCTCGGTCCCTCAAACCGATCAGCTCATTGATGTGTCTTCCACCGTGCGCCCCGTTTAGCCTTGATGTGGGCTTCCACAATGTTGCTCTATTCCACCGCGTGGCCGGTATCACCGAGAATCCTGTAATCTCCAGCCGACCTGAGTCATTATTATCCCGCTTAAACTGTTATCTGTGCTTCCATCCGGTTTGGATTGAGCTAATCGGTGTTTTTTTTCTTCCAGGTTCCTGGCGACTCTTCCAGGAGCCGTTGAAATATCTGGAATACAGGCTAGGGTTAAAAGGGCTGACAGACAAAAAAAAAAAACAGGAAACCTAACAACTAGAGGTGGAACAAGAGAATTAAGGGCGTGGGCAGCCTTTCATTATGGTGTCTGATTTACTGAGCTGAGCTGGTTCCTCAACTCTCTCCAGTGTTCTGTGGTCACACGCAGAACAGATGCCGTACCAGACTAAAATACACCCCTATACATGTGATGCTGAATGTTTCTATGTTTCTCTGCTCTGAACGTTCCATCCCGGCAACATCCGGTTCTCCAACACCTTTGCAATGGGATCATTTCTCCCGAGAGTGCGCCATCGATATCTGCGTGTAGCGCTTCAGCCGTAGCTGAAACGAAGCGCATAAATTGTCATAACATCTCTGTTCTGGGGAACTATGTCAGAGTCAGTTAAAGGAAAGTTACATTTTAGTTTAGCTGGGAATGTTGGGCTGGTGGCTCATCACTCATTGGTTCGGGGTGTGTGTGGAATCCAGGGACTACTCTGCTCTCACTCGCCCTGGGAACGGAAACACGGAGGAAATGCGGCGCACATTCTTCCGTGTTGTTGACTATGAGGATCGACGAATTTAACGTATAGAACAGCTTGTCCGTTCAGATTCAGCACAGACGCGCACTTACCGGCGTCTGATCCACCCTCACCAGACTTCAAATGCATCAGAGATATTGGCCCATTTCAGAGACAACAACAGAGCATCGCGGCACAGATGATCGCCAATAACATTGGCCATTAGATACAAAATAACATAAAGCGGGGCAACACACAGATTCAGGCCCTTCGCTCCACAAGGTCTATGTCAAGCATGCTGCTAATTGTCAAAGATTAACGCGCCATCACGGGCCCTATATCGTTATTTCTGGTGGTTCATGAGTCTGTGCTGTTTGAAATTTTTCTATCAAAACCGATGACATCAGCGCGATTTCCCTGACCATGTGCCGCCGAAGGTATTTCTGCATAAAATCACCCTTTCGTTTTAAACCGAAGCCCACTTATAAATGACATTTTGGTTTATGGAAAACAAGGATTCTCACTATTCGGCCTATCTTTGCCTCTTATTCCTTTATATGCATCTGCAATTTCGCTTTCCAAGCTCCAGTGCAGCAACAAAGAATTCAAGTATTTCTAACCAGTTCTTCTATCTAATGCTCTCGGTTCCGGGAACACCTACAGGAATCGTTTTTCACCGTTTGGTCGGGTCCGGCAATTCGCAGTGCAGAAGTGAAGAGAACCAACAGTCTCCAAATGTAGTCCAGTCAACGTTTATGCATTTGAATCGGGTATTGCCGGCTTTTATATTCAAAGTCATTGAACACGCAGGACATAGAACCATAAAACAGTGAACTGGCCCTTCCTCCCACGACATTTTGCTGAACTACATAAACGTTACCGTCCTACAAAGCCGGTAACCTATAGTCCTTCCTGCTCGTTTTGAGAAGTGTGTTGTATTTGCCACTGTCCGGTCATCCGGCATCTCAGTCGTGGTCAGCAAAAAGATCAAAGACGAAGACTAGGAAATACCCTCGGGACCTTGTCGGGGGCTGGTACAGAAATTGCAGTCTCTCTCTCCTCTCTCTCTCTCTCTCTCTCCTCTCTCATCTCTCTCTCTCTCTCTCTCTCTCTCTCTCTCTCTCTCTCGTCTCTCTCTCCTCTCTCTCTCTCTCTCTCTCTTCTCTCTCTCATCTCTCTCTCTCTCTCTCTCTCTCTCGCTCTCTCGTTCTCTCTCTCTCTCTCGCTCTAGCTCTATCCCTCTTTCTCTCTCTGTCTCTCTATCCCTCTCTCTCTCTCTCTCTCTCTCTCTCTCTCGCTCTCCTCTCTCTCTCTCTCTCTCTCTCTCTCTCTCTCTCGCTCTCTCTCTCTCTCTCTCTCTCGCTCTCTCTCTCTCGACAAATGCGCTCATGCGACTCTTCTTTACATTCGTCAATATTCAAAGTAATCTTTTGAGACAAATATCATTTCCCTGTAAACGAGAATCTGCACATTTTAATTTACCTTTATCTTCAAATTTTGCTTAGCTTCATTTTTCGCTAAATCTACTGAATTGCTGAGATACAGATTATGAATAGATAAACCTATTTGACAACACTTCTCCACACCTGCTGCTCATGTACTATGCAAAAAGGGTTAACTGCATGTGTCATTTCATTAAATGCCGATATTGTCAATTCCACGGAGGGTTTCAGCGTCCACAAGGGAGTTTCCTCTCCTAATAATAAGCATCTGAATCACTGAGCTCTCACTGAACAGCCGCTCCGGCACTCACAGTGATTCGCCGATCCACACAGCGGGACAGAGAGAGCACGCTGCAGAAGGAAGGTTTGCTGGTTCCGGAATGATCAGAGTCCGGAACAGTAGCGTGGAGTGTGGCAGAAATTCCGAAGAATGTCTTCTGGGCTGCTCAGTTTGTCTTTGCGAAGTATGAATGGTCGACCTTGGATCTTCGAATCGCACAGGCATTAAAAGTCATTCAAGTGATTTACTTCCCCGTCCTCGCTGTCATCGCTCTTCCCGGTGAGTCTCTCTCCAAAGCTCAACTACACAACAATATTTAACTGTTCTCTAATGTTTATCACCCGTTTGAAATTATTGCTCCTGTCGCACATTCCAGGTAAGAAATCTCCAAATTCTGCAACGATGCTGTTCACTTGGCTCTTGTCATTGTGCGGGTGTAATGGCCAATGATCCAATCGGTAAACTCCGTTCAAATCGTTGCTCACATCATTTCATGACCGAGGCTTTGATATTTTGCCTCCGGGAGCGTTGCCTCCTTTCAGTCTCTCCATCTTCCCCTCGGAAATATTGGCTTTTGAATCAAGTTGCTTCAACTCGGTGTGTTTGCAACGCAATTTAATTTGACTTCTAATACGCATTATTCTCGCAGACAATCGCTTCGAAATGTTCCACTGCCCTTTCTTACGTTCATTCACGTGATTTTTTTTTTAATCCTATGTTCGCTTTTTAAATGTCACTCTGAGGATTTCGCAGAATTGTGTTACAATGAAAATAGAGACGGCTCATTATCTGTCTTCTCATGAACGAAGTTACATTATGGGAATATTTGCAACTCTCTCATTCTCTGCTCATTTCACACAATATTGATCTGAATAACATTGCACAACAGACAATGTAGTTGTCTGCATCGACTGAATTGTGCAATACCGTTCCAAGCTTGGATTATTCGTCGAATTTCATTTAATTCTATTCAAAAAAAAAGGAAAAGGGTTCGTAATTTCCACTACATTTGCGTTAAGTAATCTCACGATCACACGCTCTCTCTCCTCTGACTATCCTCCTCCAAACGATGTCTGCATCAGAAGTCATTCTGCAATTGGAACTCGGCAATTATAAAACGCCAATGTCCTTACTGTTGTCCTGTTTTTAATTCACGGCCCCCGCATTTCACTGTGATCTCAGTGATTTAGAGGTAGTCCTCGCTCTAACTGATTCGCTCCTCCGATTGCAATTCAAAAACGTCCTCAACTGATTATTTTATTACCGTCTGCGTTTACATTTGACTGTCCACCCGGTGGTAGTTCAGAAAGTCTGCAAACTGGAAGATGACAAACAGGCCATGACATTCAGACAGTGATGCGTTTCTTTGGGGATAAAAGACGGATGACAATGCGGGTAAGGAAAACTTAATCGGGAATGTAATAAATGCAAAGGAATGCAGGAAATCTCTTTCATAAGGGCAGGAGTATCTGAAGGGGATGAAGAACGTTGTAGGAAAGATTCCGAAGGAATACGATTTGCCCAGTTAACTCTCGGCCTGTGAGCTAACATCCGCCGCTGCAAAGTCAGATCTCCCGCTCAACATGTCCCAGAGAGTCGACCAGTTTCTCCCAGCTTTAGGTCAGCGGCTTCGAATACATTCATGGGTCGGGTGAGACTTGGTTCGGTTCCGCTGTTCGGAATCACTCGCTCACGGAGCGGATTGAACGGAGCTACTGCTGACAGGATGATCGGTGACAGCATTGTATATATAGCGAGGATGCCCGAGACCGTACCCTAGTGATTGTGTCTATTCATGGGTCGGGTGAGACTTGGTTCGATTCCGCTGTTCGGAATCCACTCGCTCACGGAGCGGATTGAACGGAGCTACTGCTGACAGGATGATCGGTGACAGTATTGTATATATAGCGAGGATGCCCGAGACCGTACCCGAGTGATTGTGTCTATTCATGGGTCGGGTGAGACTTGATTCGATTCCGCTGTTCGAATCACTCGCTCATGGAGCGGATTGAACGGAGCTACTGCTGACAGGATGATCGGTGACAGTATTGTATATATAGCGAGGATGCCCGAGACCGTACCGAGTGATTGTGTCTATTACACTGTACTAACCGCGCAAAAAAAGGAACTGATTTGTGAACGTAAGCTGGTGCTGATAACCTGATTCTGATATGGGTCTCTGTTGTAGACTGAGAGTTGGATGGAGTTGGGGAGAGGGCATCATAGTTGGAATTTTTTTTTAGTTGTGGAGTGAGAGAGTGAATGGAGCGGGCAGCACCAGGGTTACATTCTGTAATTGTCAATAATTCCCAACATCCCCAACTATATATATGTGCCTAAGACTTTGCATAATAGTGTACAGTGATCAGGAGAGGGAGCCTGCCTTTGATCTGAACAGTCAGTGTTGAGGAAAGTTATTTAATGAAATTAAGTGTCTGTAGATTTCGCATTTTATGTCCCATTTACATCTTTTCCCTCATCTTTTACAAAGTTACCAATGATCAGTGGTTGTTTATCTGTATTATTCGCTGCTGTTTTGGGTGATATCCGTCCGCAACTATTGCGTTTGATCTTTTCATTGGCTTCACTTAAGACTTGATTCTAATGATTGATTTTTTTTCGATAGACTTCCTGAGGATTTTCTAACACGACAAGGAACCGGGAACAAATCGGATAAATTGTATGGTCATGTAACATTGGACCCTTCCGGATGCGTGCCCACTGATTATCTTTTTCATACTCTTTGCAGTGAACCTGATGACAATTTTAATCCCTGTCCAGAGGAAAGTGCGGTCTCTCCAGAGTTGTCACTCTCTACCTGGTTGCCATGGCAGCGGCGGATCTTATGGTCGTTGTCCTGGACCTGATATTGAGCAAGATTCCGTACACTTACGTGCCAGTGAACTTGTCCTCTGGGCTATAGACCACACCAGTGTGTAAAATCCACGCCGTCCTGCTTTACGCCGCCACCGATTGTTCGGTCTGTTCACCGTCACTTTCACCTTTGACCGGTTTGTGGCCATTTGTTGCCAGAAGCTGAAAACAAAATATTGCCCCGGGAAAACTGCGGCTGGGGTTCTGGGGATGGTGACTGTGATCAGTTGTTTAAGAAGCACGTACTGGTATTTTCGGCTCGCAGGGCATTATGAATGGATAATTGCTCCCATTTATTTGTCTCGATACGGTGTATTATTTGTCTTTATCTGTCTCAATGCCAATCGATTTTTTAAGTTACCTTCTCACTCTGTAATTCCCATTCCTTCTGGTTCTCCTGACGAATGGTTTAACCGTCCGACACGTTTTAATCACCAGCAGAGGGCGCAGGAGAATCCGGTCTGCTAACAAGGAACAGGGTGCCAGGGACCCGGAGATGGAGAGCCGCAGGAAATCCCTCGTTTTACTGCTAATCATCTCTGGCAATTTTGTTCTGCTGTGGGCACCGTTCACTGTGTATTCCGCGTGGAACCGGCTGTCCTGCTTCCTCTGCGGTGAATCTTCCTCCTGATTCTCTGCGAGAACTGGGCTCGATGCTGCAGCTTCTGAGCTGCTGCACAAACACGGCTCTTTACGCCGTCACCCAGACCAAGTTCAGGGAGCAACTCACAATCGCGATAAAATATCCGGTGGCGCTCTTTTCCGGAAGGATCTCATAAATCACTGATGTCTCCTGACTAATTCTTCATGAATTGCAGGCTTCTTCCGCAGTGAAAGGGACCATAATCAGCAAATGCAGTCCAGTCAATATTTTATGCATCTGGATCAGCAATTGCCACGTTTTATATTCAAGTGTAAGTGGGCTTCGGTTTAACGCGAAAGGGACCAGTTTATGGTGAAATAATGTGGGCGGCACACTGTTATTGAGAACGCGCTGATGTCGGCAGATACGAGAGCAACGTTGAGCAGTACTTAGTTAGGGGCATAAACAGGCAGGAATGAGTATAGAGTCCGGCGTTTTCCTTGTTAGATCATTGTCCACCCACTTTACTATCGCGGATGATTCCTCACACTTGCTCACTGACCATCCATTCAATGCTTTTATTTTCTGCATTTGCCGGTTTTTATCCCTTTCCTCTTCCCCATTAGAACAACCTGTGTTTGTTACTGAAGAGCACCGCCAACATTGTGACCCCCAGTTCCGCCCTGCATGTCGCACTGTCCGGCTGGTTCAGCTGCACTGCTCCGCCCCGACGTGCGATTCTGGGATCCCGAAGTCACTGCTGTTTAACGGTCTGGTTACCCCACTTCGCAGACGGCGACTTGATATCAGCTGTTGCCCCGGAAACCTCGGTGACTATTTCAGGGATTCCAGAGACCGTCTTGCAATCATAATGTTAACGGATGTTTGGAAATTGGATGTTCGGGCTGTTGAGATGCGAGTGCCAATCCGGAATGAGGGGAGGAGGTTCTCCTTTTTTTAACCTCATCTCGAACGCAGGTGATGCCGTGGGCAGGTGTCGCGGGGTAAACACGCGTAAGACCGCTTATACCCGGCTGTGATATTTCAAGGCCTGAAGATCGGTAAATGAAGATGTGTTCGGACAGTTATTACCACATTCACCAGTCTTTTTTTCTTTTTCTGGTACCGTGTCTTTGCCGAATTTAACAATGCCTTGAAGCATGAACGGTATCAGGTTTTATCCAACGAGAGAGTTATAAAACGTACGAAACTGTACGGGTTGTGTCCATTAGCGAGGCCTTATAATGCGATCCTGCATCACTAAATGCGTCTCAGTGAGGGAAATTTCACACGAGGAGCTGTTTTCTGGCAAGGAATCAGGAGCGCATAGGCATTGATACAAAAGCCTAGAACACGTACTCCAGGCTCGAGTAGACTTTCTACTCGCTGATAAAGATATTCGACGGCTCCCGAGTATGGTAATGTGGACCCTTCACTTCCTTGTCTATTTCGTAGTGATTTCCCTCCTTTTTTGTCGGCTTGTTATATCTTTATCCAGCGTTGTTATTGTATCACCCTGTTCAGCTTCATTAATCTATATAACGAATGGATCTGTATGAACTGTACACAGGACTAAAATTTCACAGTATCTCGGATCAGTGACAATATTAAATGATTCCTAATTCATCTACCCGCTGTGTAACACGGAACATGTCTGAATCCGACTTCCACCTTGCGGGGGGTGGGGGTGTGGTTAACAGTCCGTGGATCGATCAGACCGCCCACTTTGGGTTTCCTTGCCAGGACACAGTGAGAAGAGAAGGGTTACTTGGATATCACTGATTCGTAAAGTCATGAAGTCCAGGTAAGTTATTTTCACCTACTAAAACAGCGATGATAGTTCACTGCCCCATCTATCCAAGTGTTCCTCTATATGAGATACTACCTGCCTTCGCCGGGCACCCGCACAACGTGTTTCAGGTCTGTAGCCGCTTTCCCGGTGAGGGAAATAAAAATTCTGATAGCCTCTTTGCTCTCTACTGTTTATAACAATCCACAGTACAGTCTTGACAGTCTTGGGCATATACACAACAAATTAACACAGTACTACACCACACACACACACACACCACACACACACAGACACACACACACACACACACACACACACACACACACACCACACACACACACACACACACACCACACACACACACATACACACACACACTCACACACACACACACACACACACACACACACACACACACACACACCACACACACACACACACACACACACACAGAGTAAAGGTTTTATACGTTTGCACAGTACTGTAGTAATTTTATTATTGCACTGTACTGGTAACGCAAATGAAAAACACACAAATTCATGACATATATATCTGATGATCACCTTAATACGGATGTGGGTCTCTAGTGTGGACTAAAAGTAGGAAGGGTGCACGGAGAGTGGAATCCTATTTGGGGGAAGGGGGCGGAGAGTGGAGGGGTTGTGAAACACCGAAGACATATTCTGTCATGATCAATAAATTAAATGTTCGGATTCAAATGACCTTGACTGTTGTCTCAGGGCTAGGTGTGTCTGCACCAACGCCACTCACCCCTTCCCCCACCCTTCGCCGCTGATCGCACTACTTCACTACTACCTGTCTCACACCCCTCCCGTGGCACTCCCATCCTTGCCATTCCCAACAACGTTTGCTCACGGACATACAAAATCGTTCTCCGCTCCACGTTCAAAAATACAGTACTCTGCGTAAGCCTCAGGCATCATAGCCACAGTGTATAGATATGCCTAGACTTTTTTGGACAGTATAGCATTTTGCCTGAATTAAGACGCCTGTCTTGTCTGGAAAAGGTCAAAACTGGCTATCGTCCGCTGATAATCGTGATTCACTCCGCCTCAGAATGTTTCCCCTAAACAGTCACACACACCTGCCAATCCAGTCTTTCTCTACTCTGGGTTTATTGGTTTCATAGTGCTTTAGAATAATTATTCTCACATGTACCGAGATGCTGTGAAAAAACGTGTCTGACGTTTCGTTCCAGGAAAGTTCAATGATTACACAAGGTATTGTAGAACAATGTAAATCAATAACAACAATAAATTTCTACATTTACAGAATAGGTAATGTGCAAAAAAAAAAAAAAAGAATAGTTGAATGAATAAACTCTTCTCCGCCTTCAAGCTGGTACAGATATGGATTGTCACCAACGTTTCGATGACAAACTCTGCCATCTTCTTCACGGTTGATGCCTGGGCATGTCCAGTCGAGTGGTATTTATTCCCCTGTATTGTCCCTCCTGGTTCGATAGTCCTCATCGAGTCAGGTGTCCGCTACCCAACTTGTTGACAATCGAATTCCAGTTGTTACTTAGAGCGAGAACTCCGTCCTCGCCAACATTCTTTTCCTTTAGTTTTCTTTCAGTGACTTCCTTTATCGGGCGGGTCCAAAAGCCATTTAATAGTATTGAATTGAATTGACTTTATTTCTTACATCCTTCGCATAAATTAGGAGTAAAACTCTTTACGTTACGTCTCTGTCTAAATGTGCATTTTGCAATCATAGCAATTTCAAACAATTTATAACAAATAGAACAGATAAGAAAATATAGAAACACACTCAAATCAGCCTGAGTTAATCAATCTGATGGCCTGTGGAAGAAGTTGTCCCGGCCCCCGTTGTCCTGGCTTTTATGCTGCCGTACCGTTTCTCGGATGGTAGCAGATAGAATAGTTTGTGTTTGGGGTGACTCGGATCCCAAATGATCCTTCGGACCCTTTTTACGTACTGTCCTTGTAAATGTCCTAAATCATTGGACGTTCCCAACTACAGATGCGCTGGGCTGTCCGCACCACTCTTTGCAGAATCTTGTGATTAAGGAAGGTACGGTTCCCATACCAGACAGTGATACAGCCAGTCAGGATGCTCTCAATCGTGCCCCTGTAGAAAGTTCTTAGGATTTGTGGGCCGATACCAAAATTCTTCAACTGTCTGAGGTGAAAAGAGGCGCTATTGTGCCGTTTTCACACACAGCTGGTGTGTACAGATCATGTGAGGTCCTCATTGATGTGGATACCGAGGAAATTAAAGCTGTTCCGATTTCAATCCCAGATCGGTTGATGTCAATAGGAGTTTATCCCGTCTCCATTCCTCCTGTAATCTACAAAATGGTCCTTTGTTTTTGCTGCATTGCAGCGTTTTCTACAGTAAAAGTCGATGCCATAACCATTGCGAATGCAATGTTCTGCCTGCCCGATTTCTCTCGGTCCCTCAAACCGATACAGCTCATTGATGTGTCTTCCACCGTGCGCCCCGTTTAGCCTTGATGTGGGCTTCCACAATGTTGCTCTATTCCACCGCGTGGCCGGTATCACCGAGAATCCTGTAATCTCCAGCCGACCTGAGTCATTATTATCCCGCTTAAACTGTTATCTGTGCTTCCATCCGGGTTTGGATTGAGCTAATCCGGTGTTTTTTTTTCCAGGTTCCTGGCGACTCTTCCAGGAGCCGTTGAAATATCTGGAATACAGGCCGTAGCGCTAGGGTTAAAAGGGCTGACAGACAAAAAAAAAAAACAGGAAACCTAACAACTAGAGGTGGAACAAGAGAATTAAGGGCGTGGGCAGCCTTTCATTATGGTGTCTGATTTACTGAGCTGAGCTGGTTCCTCAACTCTCTCCAGTGTTCTGTGTTCACACGCAGAACAGATGCCGTACCAGACTAAAATACACCCCTATACATGTGATGCTGAATGTTTCTATGTTTCTCTGCTCTGAAACGTTCCATCCCGGCAACATCCGGTTCTCCAACACCTTTGCAATGGGATCATTTCTCCCGAGAGTGCGCCATCGATATCTGCGTGTAGCGCTTCAGCCGTAGCTGAAACGAAGCGCATAAATTTGTCATAACATCTCTGTTCTGGGGAACTATGTCAGAGTCAGTTAAAGGAAAGTTACATTTTAGTTTAGCTGGGAATGTTGGGCTGGTGGCTCATCACTCATTGGTTCGGGGTGTGTGTGGAATCCAGGGACTACTCTGCTCTCACTCGCCCTGGGAACGGAAACACGGAGGAATGCGGCGCACATTCTTCCGTGTTGTTGACTATGAGGATCGACGAATTTGACGTATAGAACAGCTTGTCCGTTCAGATTCAGCACAGACGCGCGCTTACCGGCGTCTGATCCACCCTCACCAGACTTTCCAAATGCTCAGAGATATTGGCCCATTTCAGAGACAACAACAGAGCATCGCGGCACAGATGATCGCCAATAACATTGGCCATTAGATACAAAAAAACATAAAGCGGGGCCAACACACAGATTCAGGCCCTTCGCTCCACAAGGTCTATGTCAAGCATGCTGCTAATTGTCAAAGATTAACGCGCCATCACGGGCCCTATATCGTTATTTCTGGTGGTTCATGAGTCTGTGCTGTTTCAAATTTATCTATCAAAACCGATGACATCAGCGCGATTTCCCTGACCATGTGCCGCCGAAGGTATTTCTGCATAAATCCCCCTTTCGTTTAAACCGAAGCCCACTTATAAATGACATTTTGGTTTATGGAAAACAAGGATTCTCACTATTCGGCCTATCTTTGCCTCTTATTCCTTTATATGCATCTGCAATTTCGCTTTCCAAGCTCCAGTGCAGCAAACAAAGAATTCAAGTATTTCTAACCAGTTCTTCTATCTAATGCTCTCGGTTCCGGGAACACCTACAGGAATCGGTTTTCACCGTTTGGTCGGGTCCGGCAATTCGCAGTGCAGAAGTGAAGAGAACCACAGTCTCCAAATGTAGTCCAGTCAACGTTTATGCATTTGAATCGGGTATTGCCGGCTTTTATATTCAAAGTCATGAACACGCAGGACATAGAACCATAAAACAGTGAACTGGCCCTTCCTCCCACGACATTTTGCTGAACTACATAAACGTACCGTCCTACAAAGCCGGTAACCTATAGTCCTTCCTGCTCGTTTTGAGAAGTGTGTTGTATTTGCCACTGTCCGGTCATCCGGCATCTCAGTCGTGGTCAGCAAAAAGATCAAAGACGAAGACTAGGAAATACCCTCGGACCTTGTCGGGGGCTGGTACAGAAATTGCAGTTGTTACTCTAACTGGTGCCCTGTAATTAGTGGGCCTGTTGTTGTCTGTTATCTAGGTCAAAGATCTGGTTGATTCCACCCAATCGAGCAACATTTCACCGTTCAATAGCGGGAACAAGGCACTTAAATTTGATGCACTTCTGAAACTTTTGTAACCACTGATGCAGTTTCCTCCTTCAAACCGACGGACCGCTTCAACACAAATCGAACCGTCACCAGGCACATCACTGACGGATATTTCAGTCAGAGGGTGGTAAATCTGTGGAATTTGTTCCCACGAGCGGCT
Source organism: Hemitrygon akajei (assembly GCF_048418815.1). Lineage (NCBI taxonomy): Eukaryota > Metazoa > Chordata > Chondrichthyes > Myliobatiformes > Dasyatidae > Hemitrygon > Hemitrygon akajei. Next base: position 2,286,745 of record NW_027331939.1, on the reverse strand, counting down.
GTGGAGGCCAAGTCATTGGGTGCGTTTAAGGCAGAGATAGATGGATTCTTGTTTAGCCAGTGCATCAAAGGGTATGGAGTGAAATCAGGGGAGTGGGGATAACTGGAAGAATCGGATCAGCCTGTGTTTGAATGGTGGAGTAGACTCCATGGGCCGATTGGCCTTCCTCTGCTCCTGTAGCTTATAGTCTTATGGTATAGGTGTAATTTCAAGCATGGGCGTTATCGGATTTCATGCAATGCCGATTCGGTTAAAAAGAGCCGACACTTGTCGGGTTGTCTTTATTACGGAGGCCAACTGAGAGAGAAACTTTGTCATTGCACGTTTGCCATTGAGCTGACCGAGAAACTGTTGTCTGGAAAAGATCGGGAAAACATAGGTAAGGTACGAAAGTCGGTAAACACATAACTCCAGGCTCGTGGTGACCGCCTGCTCCGATTATCTAAGATAATTGAAAGGTTCCCTAGTGGGAGAATATGGACTTTTCACTTCCCTGTCTAAGACAGAGTGTCTATTTCGTTGTGATTTGCTGCTTTATTCATTGTATCTGAATGTGGTTTCACTGCATTCAGCACTGTTGCTGTTTTAAATGGTTCTAATTTATTGTCCTATATAACGATTTGATCTGCACGATCGGTGAACAAGGCTGGATTTTCACAGCATCTCGGTAAATCTGACAATATTGAACCGATTCCAATTCCATTCACCAGCGGTGAAACATGGAAATTATCGGAAGCGGATTTCCCACTATTGGGGGCGGGGATGTCACACCCCGTGGACCGATCAGACCTCCCACATTGAGTTGAATTTCCCAGACCACAATGAGAGGTGAACGTCTACTTTAACGTCACAGGTATGTAAATTGATACAATTACGAAACGGTGACGCAGCATTTCCAGGTGAGTTATTCTCACTTACTGGAGTTTGATGATGGTGATTCTCTGCCCCCTCTGTCTAAATGTTCATCTGCACATTTCTAATGCAATGAGAAAATGCATCGCATTTCTAATACAATGACTCTGTATATAGATGCACTATATACACTGACCTATAGATACACCGTCCTGCTTCCGCAAAAAAACAACAACACATTTCATGACAATTCTGAGTGATGATAAGGCTGATTCTGATAAAGATTTCTATCCTGGAACGATAGAGGAAAGGAAGTGGGGAAAAGGAAATTGTACCTGGGGAAAGGAGAAGGGAGAGGGGAGGGGAGCGGGAGGCACCGGAGGGACACTCTGTAATGATCAATAAACCAATTGATCAATTGTTTGGAAACAATTGAACTTGCCTGGTGTCTCAGGGCTGGTGTGTCTTCACATTTGCCAGTCCCACCTCTCGCATTCCTTCTCTGCCGCCTGTCCCACACCCCTCCTGCGGCGCTCCACCCTCGCCATTCCCAGTATCGTCTGCTCCCGCGGGGTTTACAAACTCGCTCTCCGCTCCACGTTGACGAATACAGTACTGAGCTAAATTACCACATGGTGCCTAAGAGCTTTGCACAGTGCTGCATCCCGCCGGATTTAAGACGCTTGCCTTGTGAATAAAATAAAACTGACTATGCTCTGCTGATAATTGTGACAGTCTCACTTCAGTGTTTCGCTCCAGCGGACACACGCACGCCCGTCCAGTGCTTCCTCTGTCTGGGTTTATTGTTTGTTTTACTATTTTAGATTTTTTTTTACGGTGAAAAGGTGACTTACGTTTCGTTCTATAAACGCCAGTGACTACACTATACTTGGGACAGAAAAATGTAAATCAATAACAATGAAAAGTGTAACTTTTCGGAGTGGGTAACGTGCATGTAAACAAATAGGTGCAAGTTCATAACGAGCGAGATTGTGCGGCGAAGATTTAATCTGATTGGACTATGGAAACATTTAATTGTTTTATTAGAGCGGGACAGAATCTGTTACTGAACCTGGTGGCTGGGGCTTTCCGGCTTTTGTATCCTCGGTCCGATGGATGGCGGCGGTGAGGGTGGTGGGGGGGGGGGGGGGTGGGAAGAGAATTAACGGCGTGGGTCGGCCTTTGATGATGGTGGCTGCTTTACCGAGCTGAGCTGGTTCCACAACTCCCCAGTTTTCTGTGTTCAGATGCAGAGCAGCTGCAGTCCGGAGCCACAATGTACCACCCCGCCCCCCCCCCGCCCCCGCCCTGTAGGTGTGAAACTGAATCTTTCTGTGTGTCCCTGTAATGATAATTTCCATCCCAGAAACATTTGTGCTGGGGATCTTTCTCCTGATAGCGCGTTGTCGAAAGCTGTGTGTAGCGCTTTACTCGGAGCTGATACGAGCCAAGTACATTTGCAATAACATGTTCTGTTCTTGTACACTGTGTTTCATGTAAATAAAGAAAGCATGCATTTTACTTGAGATGGAAATGTTGTGCAGGTGATTATTCGATCAGTGGCTCCGGGAATTTGCGGTATCCAGGAAGATGTTCTGTTCTTACTCCGGTCCGGGCAAAGAAACACGGAGGAAATGCCACGTACATTCTGATCTGTTGTTACCTCTGAGGATCTATGGGCTTAAACGTCTAGAAATACTTGTCCCTTCAGACTCAGCACAGGTCTGCTATCGCTGGCTTGTGTTCTAACCATACCCGACTTTCCAAAATGCATCAAAGTCATTGAATCATGTTTGTAGAAAACAGTAGAACAACGCAAGGCCGATCACTGACCCACAACACTGGTCATTCGATTAGATAACGAAAAGTAGTGAAATTTGCATTGGAGTGACAGATGCAATTTCATGCAGTTAAGTGCCAGGTTTTATACTTCGGCAGGACAAATCGAAATAGGACTTATGTTGAGAATTTACAGGTACCCAGGAGTACCATGGAGTAGAAGGATCCTGGAATACAGGTCCTGAATTTCTTGAAAATGGCATCAAAGTCGGAAAGAGCAGCTTTGGCACATTGGCCTTCACAGACCAAAGAATCGAGTCCAGGCGTTTTGATTTTATTTTAACGTTGTATAAGACATTTGCGGATTAATCTGGAAGAGAGCTGTGTGCAGTTCTGGCCACCTACCTAAAGGAAACATATCAATATGTTTGAAAAAGCGCATAGATATTTTACGAGAATATTGCCGATTCTTTACGAGCTGAGTTATAAGGAAATGTTACATAGCTTAGGACTTTATTCCCTGAAGCGTGGTAAAACAATGGGATATTTGACGTTTGTGTAAAAAATTATGAGGGGTATAGATGGGGTAAATGCAAGTAGGCCTGTTGTATTGAGTTTGTGTGAGACTAGTGGTCAGAGGTTAAGTACGTACGGTGAAATGTTTAAGAGGAAAATGATTGGGAATTTCTTCACTCAGGGTATGCTGACCGCGTGGAACAAGCTGCTGGCGGAATTAATGAATGCAGCTTCGGTTGCAACATCGAAGAGAAGTTTGGATAAATACTTGAGTGGGAGTGTTACGCGGGGCTGTCGTCCAGGTACAAGTCGATGAAATTAGTCAGAATAGTTCCGCGCGGACTACGTGGACAGAAGCGACTGTTTCTGTGCTGCAGTTCTCCCTGTCTCTATTCTCTCCCAGTCTTTAGAAACATGTCTGCTTGTCTCGCCCAACCTACCCCACGGAATAAGGTTTCACTCAGACCCGGTGAGTTATTCTAGTTTAGGCACATTCGGATATCGACCGTATTTATGGACACCCGTAGCAGAATTCCCCCTCCCTTTGGTGAAACACGTAAGTCTAAAGTCCGCCCTCTTGACGAATACCGACGAAACGTATTAATTTGCATCCTCTCCCATGTCTTCCCTCGTTTGCCCATGACTTGCTGGAAAATAAAACTTTCGTTCGCGCCTTTGTCATATCAGCCAGTGAAATCCCTTGAACACCACGGGTTCTTGCTAATTTCACTTGGAGCAATTCTCCAGACTTGTCATGTACTTGGCAGGACACTGCGACGAGTTGCACGCTGTATATAGTGAATTCAGTTATTACACGGTTGAGAGCATAGTTTCCAACAAATCGAGCATTATTTCACCGTCGATAACAAGGCATTTAATTTTATTTCACGTCTGAAACCTGAGCAATCACTGATGCAGTTTCCTCCTTCAAACTGAGACGTCACCAGCATAAACAGAACCGTCACTATTACAACACGGGCATCACTGACGGTATTGACCACACACACAGTGACAATGGTTGTCCAGCTCCCTCAATGACGGCAACGACTTTAAAAATGTTTTTATTCAGGTCCATGAATGTCCACACTGACAATTACATTGCGCAAACAGAACTTTCTCTGACTAAACTAATACTGTCGTTCCATTTCCAGTCCCTTCTTGGACACAGCAGTAATGTCCATGTTTAAATTCTTAATAATATTGCAGACATTAATCCCCAATCATCACTGACCACACACTGCGACTAAATAGAAACATATAAACATAGAAAGCCTACAGCACAATTCAGGCCCTTCGGCCCACAAAGTAGTGCTGAACGTGTTCCTACCTTAGAAATTACTAGACTTCCCCCTAGCCCTCTATTTTTATAAGCTCCATGTACCTATCCAAAAGTCTCTTAAAAATGAAACTACTGTATCTGCCTCCACCACCGTTGCAGGCAGCCCTTTCCACGAACTCACCACTCTCTGAGTAAAAATCATATCCCTGACGTCTCCTCTGTACCGACTCCCCAGCACCTTAAACCTGTGTCCTTTTGTGGCAGCCATTTCAGCCCTGGGAAAAAAACCTCTGACTATCCACATGATCAATGCCTCACATCATCTTGTACAACTCTGTCAGGTCACCTCTCATCCTCCATCGCTCCAAAGAGATAGGGCCGAGTTCACTCAACCTATTCTCATAAGGCATGCTCCCCAATCCAGCAAAAATCTTTGTAAATCTCCTCTGCACCCTTTCTATGGTCCTATAGTGAGGTGACCAGAACTGAGCACAGCACTCCAAGTGGGGTCTGACCAGGGTCCTGTATAGCTGCAACCTTACCTCTCGGCTCCTAAATTCAATTCCGCAATTGATGAAGGCCAATACACCGTACGCCTTCCTAACCACAGCGTCAACCTGCGCAGCTGCTTTTAGTGTCCTATGGATTCGGACATCAAGATCCCTCTGATCCTCCATACTGCCAAGAGTCTTACCATTAAGACTATATTCTGCGATCATATTTGACCTACAAAAATGAACCATTTCACACTTATCATAGTTGAACTCCGTCTGCCACTTCTCAGCGCAGTTTTGCATCCTGTCAATGTCCCGCTGTAACCTCTGACAGCATTCCACACTATCCAGAACACCTCCAACCTTTGTGTCGTCAGCAATCTTACTATCCCATCCCTGTACTTGCTCATCCAGGACATTTATAAAAGTCAGGAAGAGTAAAGGTCCCAGAACAGATCCCTCAGGTACACCACTGGTCACTGACCTCCATGCAGAACCTGACCCGTCTACAAAAACTCTTTGTCTTCTGTGGGCACGTCAGTTCTGGATCCACAAAACAATGTCCCCTTGGATCCCATGCCTCCTTACTTTTTCAATAAGCCTTGCATGGGGTACCTTATCAAATGCCTTGCTAAAATCCATATACACGACATCTACTGCTCTCCCTTCATCAATGTGTATAGTCACATCTTGAAGATTTTCACTCAGGCTTGTAAGGCATTACCTGCCCTTGACAATGGCATGCTGATTATTCCTAAACATATTATATCTCTCCAAATGTTCATAAATCCTGCCTCTCAGGATCTTCTTCATCAACTTACCAACCACTGAAGTGAGACTCGCTAGTCTATATCCGAGCACAGTCATCCCGGTGGGAATACATTTGACTCTAAATGCCACTCCTGTGCCAGCAGAATAAATTGCTAATTTTCCAGCAAGGTACAATCAACACCAAACAGTTTCTACAGCCACCTGTTTAAGTACATTGTTTTCAGATCGAACAGAATGAAAATGAGACGTTATTAAAGCCCTGAACTAAAATATCAATCCGAATATTGCTTGACGGGCAGTATTCTTTCGGAATTACTTAAGTTCCGTTAAGTCAGTTAACAAAATATGCATCCTTTTATCTTACTAACATTTACAAAAGGGTGGAGGAAAGAAAGAGAAACGAAATATTTTGTTTAGCGAAATGCTACGCATTAACAGACAAACGCTGCCAAAAATAATGCGCAGAACAAGAAAACTATGCAAACGAAAGTAATTCTGAGAAAATGTGTTAAGGAGTTCGTGAATGTGAGTCTGTCAGCAGCAAGGGACCGAATCGAGAAAGAATCTACCGACGGAGAATCATGTGGACCGGTGCCTGGTGGATCTGCACCGACTCTCAGCTCGGCATACTGAACACTTCAGTGTTGCTTGCTGGGGATTACCTATCGGGACTGAGAAGGGTAGCGGGCGCCGACACAAACTGGTTGCAGAGCTGAAGCGTGAGAGTCATCACAGGCCTATTCCGGCTTTTCAAAACACACTTCAGTTCAATAAGGAAACAGTCTGTGCTTCTATCGACACTTCAGAGATCACATTGTTGTAATCGGCAATAATGGGGAGAGAAGCTTTTACCTTCATCCGGCCACTCTCCAACTCAGCTGGCTTCAGCTCTCACCTTTTAGTTTGTCTACCTTCCTTCCCCAATTGTCTTCTTCTCGCATCTTCCTACTTCCTTTCTGATCTGGATAAGACCATTATGCACAGCAGCAGCCTTAGTTCACTTCAGCCAATTCTGCTCTGGTCTCCGCTACCATCCCTGCTACTGTCCCATCCTAATCAACTATTCCCAAATCTCTCTGATGCTTCCCTGATTCCCTTTATTTATCTGTAATACAAATAGATCTCGTTTCAGTTTCACCCTCACACCGCAGGGTGAATTCCTTCACCGTAAACTCCCCGATCAAATAAGGTTCAGTACGCAATTCTCAATCCAGGATTGCTATTTCCCTCGTGAGGGCGGCTAAATCAAAAGCTGCTCTAAAAAGACATCGCCATTCTCGCACCTTCCGTCTGCCAATGTCATTCAATTTTTCCAGATTGCACAGACCGCTGCAGTCTTTGACAGACTTCCAGGCTGCCCACTACACTTACAATCGTGCTGTCATCCGAAAATTTGCTGACCCAATTTTCTCCATTATTATCCAAATCATTTGTGTTGATGATAAACACCAACGGACAAGGCTATTTTCCTGGCAATCTTCTTAGAAAACCGCACAACGTTAGTAAGACAAAAACTATCAGACACAGATACGATAAGCTGACCGGATCAGCTGTGCCTATCCAAATACTTACAAATCCCTGCAGCGCACCAGTTGTCACAAGCCTCCAGTCAGAGAGACCACCATCCACTATCACTCTCTGGCTTCTTCTCCGAAGACAATGCCTAATCCAGTTTACTGCCTCATATTGATTGACAAAGGACTGAGCCTTCTTGAGCAACCTGCCATGCGAGACCGTGCCGAAGGTCTTCCCACAATCCATGTAGACAGCATCCACTGCTTCTGCTTGTACTTACGCTTAAAACGCCACAAAGTTAGTTAGACATAACCTACACGCTTGGAGACGTGTTGGCTATTCCTAATCAGGCCCAATTTACCCAAATAATAGATACATAAATAGATAGATAGATAGATAGATAGATAGATAGATAGATAGATAGATAGATAGATAGATAGATAGATAGATAGATAGATAGATAGATAGATAGATAGATAGATAGATAGATAGATAGATAGATAGATAGATAGATAGATAGATAGATAGATAGATAGACAGATAGATAAACACAAAGTATACTGCAGAATGCTGTTGTCAAATAACACGTACAAACAAGCTGGATGAACTCAGCAGGTCGGGCAACATCCGTTGAAAGGAGCAAAATCCTTCGTGAGGGCGGCTAAATCAAAAGCTGCTCTAAAAAGGCATCTCCATTCTCGCATCTTCCGTCTGCCAATGTCATTCCATTTTTCCAGATTGCACAGACGGCTGAAATCTTTGACAGACTTCCAGGCTGTCCACTACACTTCCAATGGTGGTGTCATTAGCCGTCATGACGAAGAGTCTTGGCCCGAAACGTTGACTGTTCCTTTCAATAGATAGATAGATAGATAGATAGATAGATAGATGGATAGATAGATGGATAGATAGATAGATAGATAGATAGATAGATAGATAGATAGATAGATAGATAGATAGATAGATAGATAGATAGATAGATAGATAGATAGATAGATAGATAGATAGATAGATAGACAGATAGATGGATTGATAACGATATGTAAATAAATACATCAGTGTACTGAGAATATGACTTACAGAGCCCTTGAAAGTGAGTCCATACATTGAGCTCTCCGCTCAGGTTTGCGGCGACTGAAGAAGTCCACGCTGATGTGATGAGTCCGAAGCCTCCGATACATCTTTCCCGATGGCAACCGCGAGAAAAGAGCGTCACGTGGAACGTGGGCATCCTTGACTATGGATGCTGCTTGCCTCTGGCAGTGCACGTTGTAGATTTGCCCACTAGTGGCTTGTCTTTTTACCATGTCTGGTGGGTAGGGATTGTCCTGTGATGGAACGGGCTGTTTCCTACACTTTGTGTCGGTGTTTCCGTTCTGGGGCTTTGGTGTTCCCATACCAGGCCGTCCTGCAACCAGATCAAATCCGCACTCAGTGCTGAGTGTTACAGCGCAGTCCAAGCCCAGATTAGACAACTGATGGCAAAAGTTTTTTTATTGTAAAACTCAAAATAAGGTATCAGCTTGTGTTCATTTACAAAATCTGCCAACGTGTTGGATTACCGGCATTCCACATCAGCCAAATTGTTTATCCACACCACGGGTGAAATACCGGAGTACTGGAGGAGTCCTGCCATGTGCAGAAGTTCGCTGATGACACGGCCATAGTGGGGTGTGTCAGGAATGGACAGGAGGAGGAGTATAGGAAACTGATACAGGACTTTGTGATATGGTGCAACTCAAACTACCTGCGTCTCAATATCACCAAGACCAAGGAGATGGTGGTGGACTTTAGGAGATCTAGGCCTCATATGGAGCCAGTGATCATTAATGGAGAATGTGTGGAGCAGGTTAAGACCTACAAGTATCTGGGAGTACAGTTAGACGAGAAGCTAGACTGGACTGCCAACACAGATGCCTTGTGCAGGAAGGCACAGAGTCGACTGTACTTCCTTAGAAGGTTGGCGTCATTCAATGTCTGCAGTGAGATGCTGAAGATGTTCTATAGGTCAGTTGTTGAGAGCGCCCTCTTCTTTGTGGTGGCGTGTTGGGGAGGAAGCATTAAGAAGAAGGACGCCTCACGTCTTAATAAGCTGGTAAGGAAGGCGGGCTCTGTCGTGGGCAAAGTACTGGAGAGTTTAACATCGGTAGCTGAGCGAAGGGCGCTGAGTAGGCTACGGTCAATTATGGAAAACCCTGAACATCCTCTACATAGCACCATCCAGAGACAGAGAAGCAGTTTCAGCGACAGGTTACTGTCGATGCAATGCTCCTCAGACAGGATGAAGAGGTCAATACTCCCCAATGCCATTAGGCTTTACAATTCAACTGCCAGGACTTAAGAACTTTTTTAAAGCTATTATTAATGCTTTTTGAGTTAGTGATTTAGATGCATATCATATTATTACTGAGTTAAGTATTGTATGTAATGAGTTTTTGCTACAACAAGTGTATGGGACATTGGAAAAAAATGTTGAATTTCCCCATGGGGATGAATAAAGTATCTATCTATCTATCTATCTATCTCATGTGTTCTGTTACTTAATAAAGGCTCTGGGAATAAGGTTGGAGATTATAGGCGTTGGAAAAGATCGGCAGAAATTCTACGGGACTGAGAATATGGATACACAGGGACTGATTTGGGATAGTCCGCTAATGTGGCTCTGTCCGTGTTAGGTCCTAACTCATCAGTCTTCCGACGTTTTTCGGGGAGGATACCAGGACAGTTATTGAAAGAATAGCAGCGGTTTGTTCCCGCATGGACTTTAGCAAACCCATTGTCAATGCCTCACATGAGAAGTTGGCCCAGAATGTTCAGACACTTGGCATTGAGGATGATGTAGCAAATTCGATTCAGCATTGGCTTACAGCAGTGGTTCCCTTCCTGGTGTCCGCAGTCATCTCGGTTAATGGACGGGCTCCATGGCAACCCCTGGCTTAGAGAGACAATCCAGAGAGTGGTGGTAATGGTGGACAGTCTGACTAGAGACCTGACATTAATGGAGTGCCGCAGGGGTCGGGGCTGGGTCCGTTGTTGTTTTTTTTAATCTAAATTCACGATCTGATTGATAATATGATGAACTGAAACTACCAATTTGCGGATGGCGCCGTTATTGTTTGCGGAATGGGCGGTGAGAGTGACAAATGGCATTGAATACAGATAAGTGTATATTTTGCGGAGGTCAAACCGTGGTAGGATCTGCACAGTGACAGGCAGAGCATTGAGTAGTGCGGTATAACAGAGGGAACTGGGAATGTCGTTCGTCAATTCCTTCAAAGTGGCCTAACGGGTAGATAGCTTCGGAAGGAGTACATCGCCCTTCAGACAACAGAGTGATGCGTATCGGAGTTTTGATGTTATGTTGAAGTTGTACAAGACTTTGGTGATGTCTAATATGGAGTATTGTATGTGTTCTGGTCACCTACTTGCATGACCGATATCAACGACTTTGACGGAGTACAGAGAAAGTTTACAAGTATGATGCCGGAACCTGAGGTCCGGAGTTAGAGGAAAAGATTGAGCAGCTTTGGAATAAGTTCGGATTCCCTCAAGCGTCCGAGTAAGAGGGGAATTCTCTCAGAAATGTACACATCTGTGAGAGGTATAGATAGGAAAAATACAAGCAGGCGTTTTCCACTGAGGTTTGATCAGAGTTGAACGAAGGCTTATGGGTTACGGGAGAAATATTTCAGGGCAATAAGCGGAGGAACATTTTCACAGGGTGCTGACAGTTTGGAAGGAGCTTCCAGCAGAAGTGATGGACTGATTTCAACATTGAAGAGGAAATCTGAACCGAGACGAATGGGAGGGTTATGGACGGCATGGTCCAGGTGCAGTGTCCATGGGACAAGGGAGAGGATCAGTTCCGCACTGGAGGATGAGCAGAGGAGCCCGTTTCAGTGCCGGACTGTTCTATCAGTCTCTGCTCTGTGACTCTGTTACTGAATGCAACTGCGGGATGTTCTCCAGAGGGGTCAGCGTACATCCAATAGCTTGGGTGTCGGGTGGCATCAACACTGGTCCACTTACCATTTCTCCCATAGTCTATTCTCGGTTGAAATATATGCTGCATTTTGCGTGCAAATCTTTCAGGGAGATCCGCCGGCAGCCAGTAGCACATTCCACTCACTTACCGATCTCCGCGTCAAATAATTACCCCTAACATCTCCTCTGCACCTTTTTCTAAGCACCATAAAAAACACCATAGCCATTTCAATCCTGGGGAAATGCCACTGACTGTCCAGTGATCAATGCCTCTCATCATCTTATACACCTCTATCAGGTCACCTCTCATCCTCCGTCGCTCCAAGGAGAAAAGGCCGAGTTCACTCAATCTATTCTCAAAAGGCATGCTCCCCAATGCAGGCGACATCCTTATAGATCTCCTCTGCACCCTTCCCACATCCTTCCCGTAGTGAAGTTACCAAAAATGAGCACAGTAGTCCAAGTGGCGTCTGACCTGGGTCCTATATAGCTGCAACATTATCTCATCTATGTCCCATTACGCAGTTCATCTCTATTTATCAGCTTAATATGCACTTGATCATCTTCCCAGAATTAACGAATTTCTGAAGTCCGATTTTCAACATCATTTGGTGACTTTGTAATATATTTAAGAATTTAGCATGAAAAACTGCGTCAACATAAAGATTTCCCTCTTTCTGTGCCTCTGGAAGTAAAAGCGACAGCAACGGGAGGGGATCGGGTCTGTAAGAGGGTCAGTGTTTTGTATCTCGCGCTGTATACTTGTCAACGGCTCTGTTTGTGGCTGCCTTCGGTAACGAGAATAACAGTGAGAGTTTGCGTCAGTAACCCTAACGTTAATGTATCATATCGAAGAAGAATATCACCTGCACAGAGAAACTGGGAATCGTATTAATGGTCCGTTATCACAGAGAAACAACAAGGCAGTTAATTGTTTAATTAAAGCTTTTATCATTTGCATTGGAGCAGAGACTCTACTCGCAGGGTTAGAGGTGGAATGAGTGCTGGTGAGTTGGATAACAGAGTACAATCGCCACCAGCGACGCTCAGATAATGTCCTGTCATTACACAGAGTAGTTTGACAACATCGTAATTCATGTTGTGGTCCCAGCATCGACCGTCCCTTGAGGTTGCATGACAGGTGAGCGTTCGGTTCCATGAACTAAAGTGAGTTATTTCCCCATGGGCGTTACGGCTCGCTACTGCAGAGAAACAGCTGCTAATTAGCGGTAATTCACACCAGTCACTGTACCAGCTGTTTGGCAACACGCTGTTCTATAAAAAAATGCCATTCTGTGCATCAGCTACATTTAGGACGGAAACATCCAGTGGCGGCGGATTCTCTAGTCTGATCTGTGGAAGTATTTTAAACAGGAGACGCTGAAGAACTTTCATGAACGGACTTTGTTATATCTGTTTGAATATACTTTGCCGAGCAGAATTTTAAATTCCAACAGACCAGGATTAAAAATGCAACTAGCGAGTGCTATATGTTACACAGTAATCGTGATTGTCGGTATCCCGAGTAAGTACATTTTGGCTACTTTTACGGAGGCAGCGACCTCACGCCGCTCTCAGCTACTCTGGTTTGGTTTTATTCCGGGTTTATGAAAACGGTCGCGCCATTGTTTTCTTTACGAGGTGACCTTTTGTTTCTCACTCACATTCCATGTCAGAATCGTTGCGTAGGCGGGCCGCTTTCAAACGGGATTGTCCAGAAATGACCCGATTCCTTGAAACAATCAGCAGAGCCAGAACTATTCACCGATCACCTGATCTCTCAACACTCCCTTTCAGATCTTCAACTCGTGTCCCTGTCAGTCATTAATGTGCTGTCTCGTCCCTCTCAGTCTCCTGTCCGAACTGTACAGTCACACCACATACAATCCATGTCTATCAAGCTGCCTGTCATTAGTGAACCCCATTCATTAGAACTCGTTCACGTGAGCATTTGATTAAGTTTTTTAACGCACAGCAATAGTTTCGCTTTCAGCCTATGAAAGTTTATACCGCTTTCTTGTACGGGTTCACGGCAATTTTGATATTTATCAACCCTCTCTAATGTCCCCGATCAGAGGAATAACGTAATTTAGGTCACATAAATCAAGGTAAGACGATGATTCCCCATCTCTAAAGTTCATTTGTGAAACATGCGGCTTTACAGCGACATGGTGGTTTCGTGCGCTTCGGCACCGAGGCTGGCTTTTGTTTGGGGAAGGGTGAAAGGGACTCGTCTGATGGCAGGAATTCAAATGTTGCAACATGGTTACCATTTTCAACCAGAAATCTCTTTCAGGCCTCTTCCCGAAATCTAAAATCAGCTCTTTGCCTTTTATTTCTCCGGCCACTGTTGAATTAACGCTATTTTCTGTTCTCTGGCAATTCCCAATCCTTTTCCCATCACCAAATTCTTATCGATGTTCCCGAGTGTCAGCACTGGCCCTTCTAAGATGCGCAGGCGCGCAGCTGCGCGGTAACTGAAATGCTCCCGTGAACATAGCATTTGTGGCCGAGCAGCTGGTATATTTATATAATGTTAATATAGTTTTGGAATTACGCTAATATTTTTTCAAAATTGCTGTTAATATAATTATGAAATAGCCTGAAATTAATTGTGTCATTGAACATAATCCATAGCTCTCCTAAATCACAACCTTTACACTGAATTTCAAATTATTTACATAGTGTAACATTAAAGACAGATTAGAAGTCGGCACTCATTTTTAATAAACCAGCGACGCCGTCCAGTCAAAACGTTTTACTTTGCCATAGCGCCAGCCAGTTGCTGTGACTCCCTGACGTAGTTTACTCGTGTTGTGAGTTAAGGTTTGTCATTGTTTGATTTGCATATTATGGGAAAACAACATTTAAAGCGCCGCGCAGTTTTATACCCATGTAAGGATTCCCTGCTCAGATCAATGGTTTGTTCGCCAATCAGTGAAAGAAAATAGAGGGGAATTTGCTGACCTTGCAGTCGTATACTAACCAAGACCGTCAGAAAGAAACGCAGATGCCTGCCTCTCTCTTTGCAGACACTACGCTTGGTGTTTTGTGAACAGTTTTGTTCGCTCTGTTATAGGAAAGGCAGAAGTACGCTGAAAGAAATGCAGGCAGAATTTACAAAGACGCTGCAGGGACTCCCGGGCCTGAGTTATAGGGAGAGGATCGGCCGTGTAGCATTTCATTCCGTAAGGCAGGTGATTGATGGGTGATTCAATAGAGATGCGTGGCATCATGATAATGTATAGATTCAGTCCTTCCTATTCACCATGGGCTTATGGAATCATGAACTAAAGGGAGTAGATTTTAGTTCGTAGGGCAGCGATGGAGTTGGAATCCGAGGGGTATTTTATCACACAGAAGTTCGGCTCTATATGAAACAGCCTGACAAAGGGTGAGACAAGGTCTTTGGCAATACTAAAATGACACCTGCACAGTTTGAGGATGTGATCCAAACGACAAACTGATGGCCATGTAGATCGGTATGGGGATACTGAGACGAGTGGCGATAATGACAGGAGTCTGTTCTCTGTCATTCTTGCACTCCACGCACAGCGTGAACGTGAAGAGATAATGTGAATATGTGCAATTGCAAAGCGCGTTATGCTGCGGCCAGCTGTTCGAATAAAGACAGAGCTATTTCTGCTTCCTGTGATGAAGTGCATTGGAGTTGAACGATGGATTTCATTTCAAGCGAACAAAACATGCTGGAAATTCTACACAAAATCCAGCTGGATTCTGTTTTTCTTCGAATTATTGTGTTGGTTTTTGATCCTTTTTTGCTGCACTGTAGTTAACCTTGTGGCAATCATCATTTTCAGCCGAGGAAACTGCGGTCTCTCCAAATGCGTCACGCGTTACCTGGTGGCGATGGCTGCGGCGGATCTAATGGTGGTGATTATCGAAGTCCTGTTCTACCAGATGAGTCAAGCATACGGATTTCATTACGGATTCCTGGACAACGCTCCGTTCTGCCTTGTCCACTACGTCCTGTGTCACGTGGCCGTTGACTGTTCCGTGTGGTTTACTGTCGCTTTCACTTTCGATCGCTTTGTGGCCATTTGCTCGCCTACATTTAATACGAAATACTGCATCCCCAAAATTGCCGGTTTGGTGATTGGTGCAATATCTGTCGGTTTCTGTTTAAAAAACATACCTTTTTATTTCATGCACATGAAAGGAACATCGTTGGTGACTGGTATCGGGGCCTGTACTGGTAGGCCTGTACTTCCTTCCAGAGAATTGTTTGAGTGGTTTTATTGGGTGGACCGTCTGTTGAATCCGCTACTTCCTTTCTTCCTCATTTTGACCCTCAATGCTCTGACCGTCAGACAGAAACTGGCGGCGAGCAGAGTTCGCAGGGGGCTGAAGGGACGGGGACATTGCGGGAAACAGCGAGATCCGGAGATGGAGAGTCGGAGACAATCCATCATTCTGCTCTTCAGCCTGTCGGCGAGTTTCCTTCTCTGTTGGGCGACAACCACTCTGGTCTTCATTCTCATGCGATGCCTCTACACAGACCTGGAAATGTCCATTCGGCTTTTTCAGGCACAGTTTTGGGGTTCTGTGATTCAGAATTTCAGCAGCTGCACGAATACATTTATCTACGGAGTGACCCAGACCAGATTCAGAGAGCAGTTGAAAGCTCTTCTGCTTTCTCCCGCTACTTTAGTTTTCAGATATTTTAGAAGTCTCAGTCGCTCAGTCGAAAGGGTCAAATAATTTTCACATTCCGAAAATAAATTCAGACCTGCTGTAAAAGCGCATGAATGAATTGAACTTCCTGAAAACGTTGTTGTTCCCAGCAGTTCTGCCTTTCCATTATTCCAGGAAATGAAGCATTGTTTTATATAGATCAGATTGCTTAGATATTTCCGTTCTGTAAAATGAATTTTAACTTGCACATTAATCCCTCTAATATCCGGTATTGAAAACAAAGAAATTTATTCTCGAATTGTCCATTATCTAAACCTGTGCAGTGACCCGGCCGTGTTTGCCATCCCGACATCCATTCTCTTCCCATTTTGTTCGGAGTTTTCATTTTATTTAATGATCCAGTGTGCCTCCTATACCAGCATGGAACCGAGAGATTTATCGATCTATTCTCTGTCTGGCTGAAACTTTCCAGTTTCAGCAATCGTCGCAGCCCACGATATAAATGACTCGATTGACTGATCGGCGAATACTGCTCCTGTAGTCTGATAATCTACTGGAACTTAATTTGATTCCACGTCACATCACATCAGTTTGTCAAGTCTTCAACACCTACACTCAGATTTCAAACTGTAAATGTAGAATCAAAAACGTCATTCCTCAATCTTTTTCTTTGTTATCCAAATTTTCCTTAACAAGTTATTGAAATATTTCTTTGTGTTCGTGTGTGACACGAAATTCACATTGTATTGCCAAAAGATCGATACCTGTTTCTCATCCGATCACATTCACTCCGGCCACTCTCTGTCCCGTTGCATGTGTTGTCAGGCTATCGTGAAAAGAGCGTGACACGTCTGGAAATCCGGAAGTCTGTCTTTGTACCGGTCAAACTTTGACTGCCGTCAGAGTAAAATAAGAAAGAGCAGTACAAATTGTCTAAGAAGTAGTACTAAACACGATTTATTATAAATTACTATAATTGCACTTTGCACATTTTGAGGGAGAAAAGTAAAGATTTTTGCTCCTCATTATACGAAGGATGTCAGAAATATAGACAATTCAATTCAGTTAACTTTTCTTAAGTCTATCTACCCAGTATTAACTCAAAATTAAAATGACGCGCTGACAGTGAACTGTGCCCACTTAAACGGACAGTTTAATGCCATTCCAAATCACTTTACACACACATCCCAATCAGTAGAGCAACATATTATGATCGAGCCCCAACGGTAAAATTGCCCCTTGGCTTAATTCCGAATTTCTGTAAACATACTGTGCAATCCTGAATTTCTATCTCACTTCAAAAACATTGAACTAGTAACAAGTTGTTACCAATTACTGGAATAGCAAAATTCCCTCGAATTCCTCAAATTCTTCACGTTGCCCTCTCCAAAAGCAAAGTTGCAAAAATGTTAGGTTAGCTGTAATTTCAGTTTAGTTATCGCTATGAGAATGTTTGTAACTTGAGGTGTAACGAAATCAGGAATTCACTTCTAATTTTAGGTGCAAACAGTACTTGATTATTGTTTTACAATTCAGGCAGATTAATTTGCGTTCAGACTGATCTACCTTGCGGAGGCCCAGTGTCAGCTCTCAGACACATTCTGTTACTTACTCGTCGAACAGGATCCCTCCACGGAGCACCAGGCCTTTGTCCTCTACACCATCACCGACCTCATTAGTTCTGGGGATAAATTTCATTGCAACTCCCTGATCCGGCGTCTCCCGTTTCCACTTATCCCCTTCCCCTCCGCTTTATCTTTCCTCTGATTGGTTTTCCACCTAGCGCCTCTAGCCCTTCCCCCTCCCCTATCTCTAATACGGGGCTTCGGCCCTCACTTGTCCCCATTCCTGATGAAGGGTCTCGGCCCGAAACGTTGGCTACACTTTTCTCACGGATGCTGCCAGACCTGCTGAGTTCTTCCAGCGTTGTGTACGTATTCTTTGATCCACAGCATCTGCAGTTGTACTTTTGTGTTTGGATGTTCTCAATTTTGTCTGGTGCCCTGACCCATATCATATTATATATACCATCGATGCCCAGTCCCTATACATCCCCCGTCCCTAAACAGGAAGTTCCCAAAGCTCCCCATTTCTATCTGGACATCAAACCCAACGAGTTCCATTCCACCATCACTCTCCTCCGTCTGGCGGAGCTTGTCCTCACTCTCAATAATTTCTCCTTTAGATCCTCACAGTTCCTCAGACAAAAGGTGTACCCATGAGCACTCGCATGGGTCCGAGCTATGTCTGCCTTTTTGTCGGCTCCGTGGAAGCGCGGGTAAATAAATTCGGACAGATATACCAAACACCAGAAAGTCTGCAGATGCTGGAAATCAAAGGCAACGCACTCAAAATGCTAGAGTAACTAAGCAGGCCAGGCAGCATCTACGGAAAAGAGTAAACAATCATTGGTTTTTCGGGCTGAGACCCTTCATCGGTACCGGAAAAGAAGGGGAGAGGTGAGTTTAGAAAGCTGTGAGAGGGGAAGAAAAAGTTAAGGTGGCAGTTGATAGATGCAACTGTGAAAGAGGGAGGGGTGAAATAAAGAGATGGAAAGTTGATTAGTGAAAGAAATAAAGGTCTGGAGAAGGGGGAATCTGAATCGAGCAGAAAGAAGTCCATGGAAAAAAGGGAAGTGTGTGGGGGGGGCGGATGGGTAGGGGAGAGCACCAAAGGGTGGGGATGATCAGGTAAGAAGAGAACTTGTGAAAGAGAGACATGAATGCGGAATGGTGAAGTTGTGGGGGTGAGTGTGGGTAATGACCAGACGTTAGAGGAATCAATGTTCATGCCATAATATTGGAGGCTACCCTGACGGAATACAAGATGTCAGTACTCGAACCTGTGTGCGGCGCCTTGGCAGTAGAGGAGGCCGCGGACTGACATGTCAGAATGGGAACGGGAAGCAGAATTGAAATGGGAGGCCACAGCTTTCCGTGGCAGGTGCTCGACGAGGAGGAGGGGTCTTCCGATCTACGTTGCTTCTCACTGATATATAGGAGCTCTCAACGACCGGATACAGTAGATGACCCCAAAAGACTCGCAGGTGAAGTGTCGCCATCCGTGGAAGGAATGTTTGTGGCCCTGAGGGAGGAGGTGTGAGGACAGATGTTGCGCTTGTTCCAGTTGTAATGATAAGTGCCAGGAGGAAGATCAGTGGGGAGGGACAAGGGAGTCACACAGGGAGTCATCCCTGCAGAAAGCAGAAATGGTCGGGAGTTGTATGAGGATGGGAAGATGTGCTCGGTGGTGGGATCCCATTGGAGGCAGTAGTCGATATGTGCGATTATGTTCAGAATGTGCATTGTGGTGCGGTAAGTGAGTGAAAAAGAGGAACTCTGTCCGTGATGGGGCGGCGGGAGGATGGCGTAAGGGCAGGTGTGCGTGAAATGGAAGAGATACGGGTGAGGCGGCGTTCATGGTGGAGGAGAGGAAGCCCCTTTCTTTGAGGAAGGAGAACATTTCATTTGCTCTGGAATGAAAAGCCTCAGCCTGAGAGCAGATACAGAGGGGACGGAGGAGCTGACAGAAGGGGTGGCTTTATTTACAAATGACAGGGTAGAAAGAGGTACCGTCCGGACTGCTGTGAGGTAGTAGGTTTATAAAATATACCAGTGGATAGACTGTCTCCGGAGATGGAGGCAGAGATGGAGAAAGGGAAGGGAGGTGTCGGAAATGGACCAGGTAAATTTGAGGGCAGGGTGAAGTCGGAGGCAAAGTTGAATAAATGGACGAGCTCAGCACGAGTGCGGGAAGCAGCAACTATGCAATCGTCGATGTAGCGTTGGCTGATTTCGGGAAAGTTGCTGCTGTAGGCCTTGAACAGTCCGGGTGACTTATCCAACTTGATGCTTTCCAAAAGCTCCATCACATCCTCTTCCTTAATATCTACATGTTCAAGCTTTTCATTTCGCTGTAGGTCATTCCTACAAACGCCAAGATCCTTTTTCCGCAGTGAATACTGAAGCAAAGTACTCATTAAGTACCTCCGTTATCTCCCCTGGTTCTATACACTCTTTTCCACGGTCACACTTGATTGGTTCTATTCTCCCATTTCTTATCCTCTTACTCTTCACATATTTGTAGAATGCCTTGGGGTTTTCCTTAATCCTGTCCATCAAGGCCTTCTCATGGCCCCTTCCGGCTCTCCTAATTTCTTTCTTGAGCTCCTTCCTGCTAACGTTATAATCTCCCAGCTCACTATCATTACCTAGCTTTTTGAACCTTTCGTAATCTCTTCCTTTCTTCTTGACTGGATTTATTAAATCCTTTGTACACTTCTTCGGCTTCTCTGCTCCAGGACAAGTAATAACAGCTTTTCCAGTCTAACCTGCGTCTGAGGTTCCTTACCGGTGGAAATATTCCCAGGAATATTCTCGGCTACATGACGGAGACGTCCACATCCATCCTAAATTGCCGGAACCAGAATTGGGAGCCACAGTCCAGCTGTGCCCAGCCCTGCTCCGACATCTTCCTGCTTCTGCCTCTGGGCTTCGTAGTGTCCAGATGCGCGGGACAAGTTTGTCTTTTTTCCACAGATAATGGTGGATGCCTGGAAAATCGGCAGTCGGTAATACATTGTTGTTTACGACGCTGTTGGCTCAGCACATGACATGCAGTGAATGAATGGAGATGGGTACCGGACAGTCAACAGAGTTTAGTCTCATTCGGTATCTTGTTCAGCGCAGGAGTGGTGAGTCACAGGGCTTGTTCCTGTTCTCTGCTGTTCCATGATCCCAACATGTCCAGGTGATGTGTTCCCATTGTAATATCAGTCTGTTCATCATCTTCTGTCCATTCACCGCCATTCATCTCGTTCTTCTGCACTGATGGGTGTAATGTGGGACACTGTATCCCGCAATAAAGGAACAACTCTTCCGCCCACCATGTCCCTGACGGGGGGAACATTCCCGGCTGTGCAGTGACGTAATTAGTGACGACAAATTCTCAGGATTCTTCCATCAACCGCGTGCTGCAGTGAGCAGCTTTGGATGATTCCAAATGTGAAACTGAGCTTCCCTCGCATTCCCACTCACAAACTCTCTCAGTGCTGCACGGAACAAGGCTGTCACAATTTTATCAATGCAAAATGCATGGCATATTGCAGAGCAGTCTGAGGCTGTCATAAGAAAATCGAAATGAATATTATATTATTTGTGAGTGGGAATTAACTCTAGTTAATTCATGGTCTGGTGCACATTGAGGAATAAGTGACCGAATCGGCAAACATAAGAGTGCGGAATACACGGCGAAGGCAGCAATTTAGAACTGTGAGAGAAATGCATGTAAATGCTGCTCGAACATGAAACTCGCTACCTCTGTGGGTTTTATTTCAATCAATTTATGAATTTAGGTATGTACTTACTTAATTAAATTAATGAAATATTTATTTTTCTCATTTTTATTCGACATTTTACAGATTATTTTACCAAACCATAGAAATATTCGGATCAGGTGCTGTTCGTTTGGCTCTATGTGGTTTAGCAACGAATCACGAATCGCATATAGACAGATGCCGGGCCGAACGGACTGTTTGCCATGTGACCCTATCACACAGGACGTGCTGCTCCATAAAACTGTCATCATTAATCAGTGCGCTGCCTCTCTCACAATTTTAACATAACCCAACTGCAGGAGACTGATGTTCTAAAAATATCTCAGGGAATACTGAATCTATTTTAAGTGTATTTGCTGAATTTGAGGAACAGCGGGAAAGAAGGAGGAAAATAGACCCGCTCACACTGAATCAGAAGCTCACAGGTACAGGACTGATATGGATCACGAAATGCTCGAGAAGAGCCTGACAGATAAAGACTGACCGCCAACATCTCACACTGCAGCAGAGACTGACAGATAAGAAAATCGAAATGAATATTATATTATTTGTGAGTGGGAAATAACTCTAGTTAATTCATGGACAGGTGCACATTGAGGAATAAGTGACCGAATCGGCAAACATAAGAGTGCGGAATACACGGCGAAGGCAGCAATTTAGAACTGTGAGAGAAATGCATGTAAATGCTGCTCGAACATGAAACTCGCTACCTCTGTGGGTTTTATTTCAATCAATTTATGAATTTAGGTATGTACTTACTTAATTAAATTAATGAAATATTTATTTTTCTCATTTTTATTCGACATTTTACAGATTATTTTACCAAACCATAGAAATATTCGGATCAGGTGCTGTTCGTTTGGCTCTATGTGGTTTAGCAACGAATCACGAATCGCATATAGACAGATGCCGGGCCGAACGGACTGTTTGCCATGTGACCCTATCACACAGGACGTGCTGCTCCATAAAACTGTCATCATTAATCAGTGCGCTGCCTCTCTCACAATTTTAACATAACCCAACTGCAGGAGACTGATGTTCTAAAAATATCTCAGGGAATACTGAATCTATTTTAAGTGTATTTGCTGAATTTGAGGAACAGCGGGAAAGAAGGAGGAAAATAGACCCGCTCACACTGAATCAGAAGCTCACAGGTACAGGACTGATATGGATCACGAAATGCTCGAGAAGAGCCTGACAGATAAAGACTGACCGCCAACATCTCACACTGCAGCAGAGACTGACAGATAAGAAAATCGAAATGAATATTATATTATTTGTGAGTGGGAAATAACTCTAGTTAATTCATGGACAGGTACACATTGAGGAATATGTGACAGAATCGACAAACATAAGAGTGCGGAATACACGGTGAAGGGCTCAATTTAGAACTGTTCAAGTCAAGTCAAGTCACTTTTTATTGTCAGTTCGACCAGAACTGCTGGCATAGTACACAGTAAAAACGAGACAAGGTTTTTCAGGACCATGGTGTTACATGAAACAGTACAAAAACTACACTGAACTACGTAAGAAAAAAAAAAACACAGACTAAAACTACACTAGACTACAGACCTACACAGGACAGCATAAAGTGAACAAAACAGTGCAGGCATTACAATACATAATAAACAAGACAATAGGCACTGTAGAAAGCAGTAAGTTGGTGTCAATCCATGCTCTGGGTAATGAGGAGTCTGATAGCTTGGGGGAAGAAACTGTTACATATTCTGGTCGTGAGAGCCCGAAAGCTTCAGTGCCTTTTCTCAGATGGCAGGAGGGAGAGGAGTTTGTATGAGGGGTATGGGGTCCTTCATAATGCTGTTTCCTTTGCGGATGCAGCGTGTAGTGCAAATATCCGAAATGGCGGGAAGAGAGATACCGATGATCTTCTCAGCTGACCTCACTATCCGCTGCAAGGTCTTGCGATCTGAGATGGTGAAATTTCCGAACCAGGCAGTGATGCAGATGCTCAGGATGCTCTCAATACAACCCCTGTAGAATGTGATGAGAGAAATGCATATAAATGCTGCTCCAACATGAAACTCGCAGCGTCTGTGGGCTTTATTTCAATCAATTCATTAATATAGTTCTGCACTTATTTAATTAACATATTTAAAAATATTTATTTTCCTTATTTTATTTCAGCATTTAGAGATTGTTTTAACAAACCATAGAAAGATACGGATCAGGTGCTGTTCGTTTGGCTCCATGTAGTTTAAGAACGAATCGCATGCAGAATGATGCCGGGCCGAACGGTCTGCTTGCCATAAGACTCCATTACACAGAATGTACTGCTCCATACAACCATCATCATCATCAGTGCACTATCTCTCTCACAATTTTAACATAAACCAACTGCAGGAGGCTCTTGTTCTAAAAATAGCTCAGGGAATACTGAATATATTTTCAGAGTACTTACTGAATTTGAGGAACAGCGGGAAAGACGGAGGTAAAATAGACCCACTCACACTGAATCAGAGTCTCACAGGTACAGGACTGAGACGACACACGTAATACTCGAGCAGAGACAGGCAGATACAGACAGGACCCTACACTCTGACACTGTAACAGAGACTGAGAGATACAGAATGAAACCCACACTCTCACACTGTAGCAGAGACTGGCAGATACAGAATGAAACCCACACTCTCACACTGTAACAGAGACTGGCAGATACAGAATGAAACCCATACTCTCACACTGTAGCAGAGAATGACAGATACAGAATGAAACCCACACTCTCACACTGTCGCAGAGACTGATAGATACAGAGTAAAATGCATTTTCGCATACTGAACCAGAGAGTTGCACATGCAGAAGGCCACGCTCTCAATCTGTACCAGGGTTCTGATATCTACAAAATGAACCCCGCACTCTCACATTGCCCTGGAGACAGGTGGGTATAAAATGAACCACACTTGAACATTATACCAGTGACAATCAAGTCGAGATTTAAACCAACACTCTCTTATTATCCGACTGAAAGTCTCCCGTTAGTTGCTTATCTCTGCATTGTTGCCGTTCTCTCTCACTAGTTCTTTATTTCATGTGAAATGCATATGAACTCTCTCTTCATTTTCGGCTTGCAGCCTCCTGCATAATAAATACTTTGCTCTCCGGCAGACTGAGAAATTACGCTATATTCTCCCAAATCACTATTCATTTTCTTTCTCTAGGTTTTGCAATATGGTACTGCGGCTGTTTAAATATCTTTTCTGTTTCCTCTATCCTTTTATAAATGACACGATTGGTCGTAAAATACCCTGGTTAACGGGTTCAGTGGGAGAAGAGAAGGGAATGGACAGGGAAATAGGCAAATAATTTAACAGAGGACCTACCGTTTATTTGTGTGTGTGTGTGTGTGTGTGTGTGTGTGTGTGTGTGTGTGTGTGTGTGTGTGTGTGTGTGTGTGTGTGTGTGTGTGTGTGTGTGTGTGTGTGTGTATGTGTGTGTGTGTGTGTGTGTGCGCGCGCGTGAACGTGATTACAACGGTTTCTAATATGACCTTATCTGATGATGTGACCTTACCTGGCGATCCTGCATTTATTTCTACAAGGGCACCTCGGAGGGAATGACAAGGACACGTGTATTTCTATGTTAAAGCAGCAGATAAAGACCTCTGTGTACCGAGTGGAATCTATACATGACAGAGAATATTCTGTTCAATGATGCCTGTATTTTCACCAGAGACAAACCCGTTGCTGGTTTCGTTCTTAACCCACAGTCAATGGACATATCAGCCCATTATATTCCTACAACTAATAGAACGCCACAGTATTTGAGCATCTAACTGTTCCTCAGTCAGATTCAACAGAGAAGAGAGTTTAAGGGGGGGGGGGTGTATATGGACAGATCTGGACTTCAAGATAACGGAAATAATCATAATCATGGAGAAACTCATCACACTGACGAGAACATCGATGTCCCTGAAGTCTGATGGGGACCTGGACAGGGTGTCTCTGTACACAGCAGGTATGTTTTATATCTGATGGCACATAGTGGGACGGGGTCTGTTGGGTTTGGTGTCTGATGGGGAACAGGATAGGGTGTCTCTGTACACAGCGGGTATGTTTTATATCTGATGGCACATGGTGGGACGGGGTGGGCTGGGTTTGGTGTCTGATGGGGAACTGGACAGGGTGTCTCTGTACACAGCCCGTATGTTTTATATCTGGAAACATCGATTCCGGGATGCTTGTGGAAAGAGAATCATAATTAAAGTTTCAGGTTGGAAAATGTGAGCTGGCGTGACCGCTGTTATTTCAACTGTGGAATTTTGCAAATGAAGCCGCTCACTGCTCATTTACTGGTCTCATTGCACATTTTGGTCGAATTACAGAGGGATCTGACTGAGGTAATGTCAGTGATACTGATGTGCTCCTGCTCCATGCCAACAGTATTTGCACCTGAGACACCGCCGGTGATGTAATTTGTTTGTTCAATAACAACCCTCAAATGTGGGACGTTGTCACTGGAGATCGAACCCCTGAATAAATCAGAGCCTGTTGCAGTACGTCAGCCCAGAGTGTCTTGCCGAGCTGTGGAATTCGGAGCAATCGCGTTCACTGCGTCACTCAAATGGGATATCCAGTAATCTGGCGGATTGAAGACATTTATTACCCTGTTATTTCAGCCGTTGGGATTCCCGGTAAGCCGCTGTCAAACCTGCAACCGGCGGAAACTGAGAGTTAATTCCGATGTTCTGAAGTGTTTCTCTCGCTACTTGTTTCCACAGCCACCTGCCCAGTCCCCGCATTTCAGTCATGGGCGGAAGGTGCTGACAATATTAATCCCATTGCTTTCGTAGCAGGCAGCGCTCCATATTGGAGCCGAGATGCTGCCTTTGACTGAAATCCTCTCTGCTGGCTCGATATCATGTAATAATTGTGAATGGAAATGTCTGCACAGGAGGACACCGGGCTACACTGTATCCGTGGGAGCCAGCCGACGTTCTGTCCGTATGAATCGACTGTGAAGTGCGTGACTGAGTGACGGAACGACGCGAATGGGACTCTGCAGATGTGGATTTCATTTCATTCCTCTGCCGGTCAGAGCCAGTGATATTTACTGAGGACAACGGGGCATTAAGACCGCTGTCAATTTAGCCCATTTACAGAACTGGCGGAAAGTTCTCCGTCATGCCAATATTGCACACTCTCAGTGGCTTCATATGTCCGGATTCCACCATTTGTAGCAGGGGGAAAAAATACAAGATCAAGCCTAAGACTATTATAATTTTTCCTGTATTGCCTGACAAGTCAGTAATTTATCTGCTTCTTTCTCGCCCTCTTGCAGTTAACCTGGTGGCGATTGTTATCCTGTCCCGAGGAAAGTGCGGTCTCTCCAAATGCATCACTCGCTACCTGCTGGGAATGGCAGCGGCCGATCTCCTGGTCGTTATCTCTGACCCTCTGCTGAAGTGGACTGTTTTCATATACTTTAGGTCTTCCTTCCTCTATAGAACTCCCGTTTGCAGGGTTGTTCGTTGCCTGCTTTTAGCAAGCACCGGGGTCTCTGTCTGGCTGACAGTCGCGTTCACCTGTGACAGATTTGTGGCCATTTGTTGTGAAAAGCTGAAAACAAAATATTGCACCGAAAGAACGGCGGCTGTGGTTATCGGGACAGTGAGTGTTCTGGGCTGTTTAGAAAGTATCCCTTTCTACTTTACATTGGATCCTTGGTTAATAAGTAATGGCGTTTTCTATGGTTGTGTGACCAAAGAGAGTTTCTATACGTCTCCCTCGTGGGCCGCACTTGAGATGATTCATCGTATTTTCCTGCCTTGTCTCCCGTTTGTTCTGATTTTATTGTTCAATGCTCTGACTGTTAGACGGATTTTTTCCGCCAATAAAGTCCGGATGGGTTTCCGGGGCCGCAGTATCGGAAAGAATGACAAGGACCCGGAGATGGAGAACCGAAGGAAATCGGTGGTTTTACTATTCAGTATAACCGGTAGTTTTATATTTCTGTGGTTAACACGGGTAGTATTTGATATTTACATACGGATTGCAAACAGCCCTCGTTACTCGGCCACGGATCCCATTTATATCGCAGAATCCACGGCGATGATGCTGCAGATCCTCAGCTCCTGCACCAACACATGTATTTACGCCGTGACTCAGAGCAAGTTCAGAGAGGAGCTGCTGAACGCGGTGAAATACCCGCTGAAACTGTTAACCAAATTCCTTAAATCATAGAGCGATTTGTTTCTTTCTGAGGGAGATTTCAGTCAAACACCATGTTTCCTCCATAATCTATCCACTTGCCGATATGTAGAACCACGGGTAACAACTGAGCGCTGTGAAATACGCATGCGTTTTGTGATGATATATTTCACTCGCTGTTTACCCCGTACAGGTGAAATGTGTCCTTCATCGAATATGGAATATGTAGCGGTCACCTCAGCTGTAATTCACCCCGATGGAGGGTCTATATAGTCAGGTCCCTCTTCTTTTATTGTAATAAACTCCATAACATCTGACAGCGTTTTACTCTGTGTTGGTCCAGTTAGGAGGAATCCTCTCCCTTTTTTCCATTCTCTCCGTTGTTTCTGATTCGTCCTTTTCAGTGACGCTCACGGTGTTTTACTCCAAATATCCCTCACGTTGTCCTCCCTCACTCCTTCCCCCACCCCGGTAAGGGGAACGTGATCAGACTGAAACATAGCGGAGGTGTGTGTGTGTGTGTGTGTGTGTGTGTGTGTGTGTGTGTGTGTGTGTGTGTGTGTGTGTGTGTGTGTGTGTGTGTGTGTGTGTGTGTGTGTGTGTGTGTGTGTGTGTTTCTTTTCTTATCCAACTGCTTTTCCATCTCCGGACTGTTCCGCTTTGTCCTTTCATATCTGCCCATTTATCTCCGTTCACATCCTGAGGTCCCGTGAAAATCTGTTTCCTCTGTTCCCTGTTTCTCTCTGTCCACACGTCCGGTCCCGATCTGAACAAAATCTAATATCATCGTGGACTAGTGAGTTTCACCGTGAGGGAAACATGATCGGACTGGAACAGAGTGTGTGTGCGTTATTTTCCTTCTTTGTCAACCCCATCTCCATCTCCGACCTGCTCCCTCGTTGTTCCCGCATCTCTCCGGCTTTATCTCTGTTCACATCCCGAGGCCCCGTCACAGTCTCTTTCTTTCCCTCTGTTCTCTGTTTCTGTCTGACCACACCTTCCGTCCGGTCGCGTACTGAGCAAAGGAAATCTCATTGCAGGAACATATATTTATATCGATCATCAATGTACACTGAAATTTAATCAACTTCCAGAGCTACGGGAAAAAGTTATTTGTTTATTTTTTTTCTCTCTCCAATTAACTAAGCTCTACCTGGAAGTTGTATCGATGTATGAAAAATAAATGAATGATACTGGAAATATGAATTAAAATTACTTTGAAAGATGTTGTACCGCTTTCTTTGGAACGATACTGACTCTTTCGCATTTCCACTTCCGTCGCACTGATGTCTGTCCTGCCACCGATCAGTGTTATACAACACCGGCGATTCTCCTCGCTCGGTGCTGACGGAAGTAACAGTTGACATGACAGATATCTTTTCGAGCGCTGAATAGATTTATGCACCTCGCGCCAGTTAATACTAACTCAATGTTTTATCATAAATAATGTTTCCAGTGATACGTAAGGATTGTGTCCCATCTCCGGCCACCGTGAACACCAAAGCAGCGGGAATCCCAAGCGACGTCATTCTAGCCTTGTCCAATTTAACTCCCAATCAGATTGAGTAGCTTAAAGACTACAACATAATTGCCTGGCAAGATTAAATGACAAGACCATCGCATTCCGGAGTTGGTAATGACCTGGGGTTAATTTTGCCTCGTGAAGGCAGCGCAGTTTCCAATGTTGTTGACTGTTGTCCAAGTCTAATCGCAAACTGGAGAACATCTGCAGACGCTGGAAATCAAAGTAATACCCATACAATCCTAAGGAGCTCAGCAAGCCGGGCAGAATCTGTGCAAAAGAGTAAACAGTCAATGTTCGGGCCGACACACTTCATCAGGGAGATCCCATTTAATAGGATCGGACGTTTCTAGCATAATTATATGTATAAGACGATGAGCGGTATTGATCATGTGGATAACCCGAGGCTTTTTTTCCCTGGGACAAAATGGCTAACACTCGGGGTATGCTTTTAAGGTGCTTGGAAATAGGTACCGGGGGAATGTCAGAGTTCAGTTTTCACACAGAGAGTGTTGGGTGCGTGGAATACACTGCCGGAGGTGGTGATGGAAGCTAATACAATAGGGTCTTTAAAAGCCTCTTAGATAGGTACATGGAACTTTGAAAAGTAGAGGTTTATGCCCTAGGGAAATACAAGCAGTTACTAGATCAGGTCACATGGTGGGCACAACATTGCTGGCCGAAGGGCCTGTAATGGGCTGTAGGTTTCTGTGTTTTATGTTTTTTAATTGTAGTGTCGGCGACAGATGTTAGACACCCAGGCATGCCTCTTACAACTGCTGGCAATTGTGCAGAGCACTATACAATGGGTTGTCAGCGGCGCCTTGTCCTTCGGTTAAATTGCTATTAGTAAATCCCTGACATGCTGTCTTGCTAATCGCCCTTTAGCATTGCAAAAAAAAGTCACTCATTATAACGACCTGGTTTCGGAACTGGTAACATAAGGGATTTACAAGGACTGCAGACTGGTACAAGCCCTTCCTGATCGAAAAGTGCTTTATGACAGGATTCATGCCTTCCATTGCCTCCAGCGACAAATCATGTAGCCGTATAGAGGGTAGAATTGCATAGGTCTTCGTGTGGTGGGGCGGAATGTACAAGTCCCTCGTGATGTTTGTTTATCGCCCACCGAGAGGGAGGTGCCTGCGAAAGCAACAAGACTACGACATACTCAGGCAAAGCGGGGGGAGCAAACAGCAAACAATCTTTGTTTTAATGATGAAGAAGGAAACATTACACAACCAGCCTGAGCGGAATGAAGTTGTCGAGTAGCGTTAGTATTAGGCACTGTGTGCGGTTTAACTCCTGTAAAGTCTGAAGCGCGGGTCCGAGTAGTTCAGGAGTTGCAGGGGGTTTGATGGCTGTGGTGACATGAGGGATTACGTTTGGCAGTTTAAATCGCTCATTCAGATATTCACTCAAAAACTCTTCTGTCACTTTGTCCTTTGGACCATAATAGATGTGTTCAGTTACAGAAAGAGTTTCTGCTCTGTTAGTCATGGAAAGGAGCTTCTGGTGATCGCTCGGCTGAGATGTTTCAGTGTATCGGGCGGTGCGATGGAAATGCATCAGAGGTCGGCCTGTCAGGATAAGCTGTCGTTGGTTGACATCTTAGTCCAGGTGTATTTCCAATTCTGTGTACGGCAGCGCAGAGTTGCTCTGCAAGTCTATTCTATCATGTGTCAGGGAAACGGGAAATGAAGTCAGATATATTGTCTCCTGATATTTGTCTGCACCTGGTCCCCTCTCCAAAATCACTATGCTGACGGATTGTCCCACACGGGCAGACGAACATGGTCCCCTTTAACCACGTCCCCATGGTAATGGAATATCCATCATTATCGTTTCCCCCTCCATTCCTCTGGGGAATTCAAACGCGCTTTGTACTTCAGGCCAAGTGGGTTCCGCACACCATTTTTCAGAACATCTCAACATTTCCAGGCAAGGAGTTATACATTTCACAAATTTGTCCCATAGCCCGAACTTCAGACGGGGTCTATAGCCCAGTTATCGAGGTGGTGCCATTCATAAATTTCTTTTTTGGATGTTATGTAACAGGATCGAGTTCTGAATTCGCTTATTTTTATTTCTCCCCGTTTCCTGTTCCGGTACGCGAATTATTGACGTGTCCTTTTTTTTTTGAGACCCCTCGACGGTTCAGAAGCGACCCTAAAAATGGGCTCATCTTTTCTTGCATAGTACTTTGTCTTGCCGTTTGTCCCCTCCTGTCCCTCCGCTTCGGTCGCCTGAGCGTTATCAGGCGGGGTCGGGGTGTTTGATTTTGTCGTATAGCTTCTTTTGACATGAAAACTTTGTCCAGACGTGATCCGGGCCTGGGCTCAGGCTGTCTAGGTGAGGATATAAACATTGAGACGCCTCCACTTTCTTTTGTTTGGACAGTCGGTCTATTATTTTTGCTGTTTCGTAGGATGGTGTCCTTTGCTACTTCCAGCACTTATTCAACTCGTCAAGTTTACTGTCATTTAACTACACACACGCACACCGACAAAAGAGACAACGTTTCTCCGACCCAGGGTGTAAAGCACAGCAGCGCACACAACACACAAACACTTATCAAAGCAAGGACAACATCCTCCGATGAGCCAGGCACCAATAAACAAATTAAAATGCATAAATAATAACACCATATTATATAATTATAATCCAACGTAGGATCTCCGTCTCTGCTACCAGCTTCCTGTTTAAAATGTTTGATTGTCTTTAACTAAATAGACCCCCAGAGGGCCACCATCCTTTTGTCCAACCAACAAGCCACTGGTAAAAGGAATACATATCTATGATATCCTCTTTCCAACCAGACCCCATCAGCAGGGAAACACCAGCGGATCTCCCAGGGATTCCTTTACTCGTTCAACCTTCTTCGGGTGCTTCGTTCTCGTTTTCTTCTTTACCTTCACAGAGAAAACTCACCCCGCATTTCCCTCATCAACTTTACAACCATTACTTACGATCTTCCTTCAATCTACTTACCTGGTTTTGATCCTCAACCTTACAGGGAACTCTCTCCCCCCGCATTTCTGATCAGCTTTACTGTCACTACTTCCCATCCGCCTTCAATCTACGTACCTGGTCCTGCAAAGGAAAACCTGTCACTCGCAGGCAGAAGCTAAACGAAGTTCCGGTACATTCGTCTCTTCAAGTCATATCTATATCTATTGGTTTATTTACTAATCGGAGAACATCTTGGGTGGAACTAGGATCCGGATCCGAGTGGCGAACTCGAAATTGCCTCTGCGACTCTCAGTTACTCCATCGTTCCACCACGTTTTGTCGGGATCCTGCTGGACTACAGCAATTTGTCAGAGATATTTCAAAATGAAATTCGGCACCAGATTTCAATTGGAGAATCTTTTATTTTAGCAAGATATCACGGAGAGTCCACATGTGTGGAATTTTGAGATACAAATAAAAGGCTTGCCTTTAAATCTAGTAGCAGGGAAGTGTGCGAAACCGTAGAACAATAGAATTTGGTCATAGCGTTGTTTTCTTGATTTGTGGTACATCCTTTTCCACCCATCTGACTTGTGCAGCCGCCTTATCGTTTCAAGGGGTATTGGTGAGAAGGGGATATTCTTAACGTTAAACGCAGAAGTCTGCAATTTCACAGACTAAAGGAACATCAGGTAAAACATCGGGATAATCAACGATACAAAGTCCTGCACCGCTTGATTGAAAGACAATGTAAAGAGGCGAAAGAGAATTGGATGAATGAACAGTGCGGTGAAATTGAGCAGTATGAACGAAGTCATGATTATAGAGGCCTTCACCAACTGGCAAAGGATATGAGGAAATGAAGGAGGACTGTGCCATCAGCTGGGTGTATGGAAGACGGTAGTGGTAATCCATGCCATGATAAAGAAGAGATCACGGACAGATGAGTTGAGTACATCTCGGAATTATTTGAAGATAGCAGGATTGAGGATTTACCACAATCAAATCAAATGACTAATCAGCAGAAAAACTATTGATGTCAGAGATGGAAAGTGCGATTTGGAGTCTAAAAGTCAGAAAGGCGGCCGGTGAAGATAAGATTTCCACTCAAGTTCTGAAATCACTTGGTCCGAAGGGAAAAATGAACCTTTCAGCGATACTAAACAACAGTTATATGACAGGAAATCTTCTGGAGGACTTTCTCAAATAGGTATTTATCGCCTTACCAAAAAAGCCAAGGACGATAAAATGTAACGAAGACAGGACGATAAGCATAATGTCCCGTTGCGTCAAGTTACTGTTGAAAATAGTGTTCGGCAGAATGAAAGGTACAATCAGCGGTGAAACTGAAGAAACACAGTTTGGTTTTCGTAAAGGCTCAGGAACAAGGGAAGGAACATTTGCGATGATAAACTTCATGGACAGATGCACTGAGGCACAAAAGACCATCTATTTATGCTTTACTGACTATGAAAATGCTTGTGATAAAGGAAAACATGGGAAAGTAACAGAGACGCTGAACAAGTACGATCTGGGATGGGAGAATAAGGAAATTGTATCGGAAACAGAAAGCGGCGGTCAGGGCAGAAAATGGGCTATCACCATGGGCATGTATTAAACCAGGCGGAAGGCTCTCCGGATTTGTTCAACCTCTATGGAGAATGGATACTCCGGGAATGAGACCATCAGGAGACAGGTATTCCAATCGGAGGCCGGAAGGTGGGAAACATCAGGTATGCGGACGACACCGCGTTGTTAGCTGACAGAACTGCAAATTATGCTAAATAAAGTGAATGAGAAAGGCCTTGAATACGGACTAAAAATCAACTGTAAGAAAACAAAATCGATGGTGGTAAGCAAAACAAACACTAAAGACTCATTCATGATGGTATCATTGCAAGTCAATGGACAAGACATGAACAGGTGCGAAAGTTTGATTATCTTGGCAGTTTTCTGACAGATGACGGGAGATGTGAAGTTGAGATCAGAAGGGGAATAGGTATTGGCTAAGACCCAGTTCATGAAGCTAAATGATCTACTGTGCAATCGGAAGGTAGACAACCTAAAGTAGAATCCGCTACCTCGAGTGTTACGTGTGGTCAGTGCTGAGGTGAGGATCAGAAACATGGAGCCTGAGGAATGATGACATGAAACGAATTGATGTTTTTGTAATGTGCTGCTATCGACGAATGTTGAAGATCAGCTGGTAGAGAAAGTTTCAAATGAGAGGGTTTTGTCCGAAGTTGATGGACCACGGATATTGCTGGAGAAGATCATGAAGTTAAACGTTGCTTATTGTAGACATATCGTGGAGAGATAACATCTTGTCGGATTTGCTATAAGGAACGGTGGGGGGGAAGAAAGGAAGAGGAAGGCAAAGAATAACGTGGCTGGATAACATCAAGGATTGGACTAAGCTAGATAAGTCTAGGGATGTTGTGGACATGTGTCGGGACAGAGCGACATGCCGGAAATCGTCCACCAACTGCAAATTCCTGATGCGACCTAACGACGAAGACGAAACAACATACAGCACTGTAAATGGTATGTTCGGAAATGTCGTCCACAAGGAGAGAGGTTGGAGATCAAAGAGAGAGGGAGAGAGGTGGCGAAGAAGCTTACGAGGGAGGGAGAACGCCGATGCGAATTGGAAGGAGTCGGGTCGAAGAAACGAGTCACTGAGACGGGATGGATGATTCGGCAGCACTTTATAATGGTAGTGCTGCAGTCTCAGAATGGCATGCGTGATGGAAAGCCCTCTACATCCTCACGGTGCATTTTTTTCTTGGTTTTGACTCACTCTTCCCCACACACTCTCATCCAAGACATACCACGTCCGCACACACTCTCACGTCTCTCTGCCCAGGCCCGGTCTCTTTCTTGCCCCAGTGTCTCTCCGTATATCTCGGTCTTCGTCGATCTCCGATCTCTCCAGCCATTCGAAATCTCTCTCATCACCCTACCTCTATCTCCACACATAGTTCCCCTCTCCTGTCTCTGTTCTCCACTATCCCGTCCAGTCCCCCCGTCTCTCTCTCTCTCTCTCTCTCTCTCTCTCTCTCTCTCTCTCTCTCTCTCTCTCTCTCTCTCTCTCTCTCTCTCTCTCTCTCTCTCTCTCTCTCTCTCTCTCTCTCTCTCTCTCTCTCTCTCTCTCTCTCCACATTGCTCTCTCTCTTACCTCACTCCCAGATTTTTTTCTATCTCCATTCTTTCTTACCACAAGTCTCCCTCTCTCCACACTCGCATTCTATTTCACCTTCATTACTGAAATGCAGTGAGGCACCAATGGCTCAAAAACATTGAAATTAAACATTTGTAACGATATCTCACAACAAAAACACTAAAAGCGAAACAAACAAACTGCGAGGGGAACTCGTCAGGTCAGGCAGCATTTACGGGAATGAATAAACAGCCGAAGTGTCGGGCCGAGACCCTCCTCCAGGATTGGAAACGAAGTGGTGAGACGCCAGAATAAAAAGGTAACGGAGGAGGAGAAGGATAGCTGGCCGGTGATAGGTCAAGTCTGCTGGACAGGAAAACTGAAGGGTTGGAGAGGAAGGAATTGGATTGGACTGGAGAGTGGTCAATAGGAGAAAGAGAAGCTGGAGTGGACGGACGAGGAGATGATAGGCAGGTGAGAGGAGCTAAAAGGCCAGACTGGAGAATAGAACAAAAGGGTGATCATTCCTTCTACCGGAAGGAGAATCGATATCCATACCATATGGATGGAGTCTATCCAAAACACATATACAGTGGCATGCAAAAGCTTGGGCAACCCTGGTCAAAATTTCTGTTACTGTGATTAATCAAGTGAGTAGAAGATGAAATGATCTCCAAAAGTCATAAAGTTGTAGATGAAACATGTTTTTCAACATTTTAAACAGGATTAGTGCATTATTTTTTTTTTTGTTTTGTACAATTTTAGAGTGAAAAAATGAAAGGAGCGCCATGCAAACGTTTGGGCACCCAAAGAGATTTAAGCTCTCAGCAAGGTCTCAGACTTTAATTTGCTTGTGAGGGCTATGGCTTGTTCACAGTCATCGTTAGGAATGGCCAGGTGATGCAAATTTCAAAGCCTTGTAAACACCCTGACTCGTCAAACCTAGTCCCAACAATTAGCAGCCAGGGGCTCCTATAAGCAGCTGGCTAGCACTCTGAAAATTAAAATAAATTATGCCCACAAAGTAGAAGGCTATAAGAAAATAGCAAAGCCTTTCCAGGTAGCCGTTTCCTCAGTTAGTAACGTAATTAAGAAATGGCAGTTAGACGAACGGTGGAGGTCAAGCTGAGGTCTGGAAGACCAAGAAAACTTTCCGAGAGAATTGCTTGTAGGATTGATAGAAAAGCAAATCAGAACTTCCGTTTTACTGCAAAAGACCTTCAGGAAGATCTAACAGACTCTGGAGTGGTGGTGCTCTGTTCTACTGTGCAGCGACACCTGCACAAATATGACCTTCATGGAAGAGTCATCAGAGGAAAATCTTTCCTGCGTCCTCACCACAGACGTCAGCGTCAGAAGTTTGCAAAGGAGTATCTAAACAAGCCCGATGCTTCCTGTTGTCTAATGAAGTTAAAATAGAACTTATTGGCCGCAATGAGCAAAGGTATCTTTGGAGAAAAAAAAAGGGTGCAGACGTTCATGAAAATAACACCAGCAAATTATTGAAGAAAACATCACACCATCTGCAAAAAAAGCTGAAGATGAAAATAGGATGGCTTCTAAAGCAGAATAATGATCCCAATCACACTTCGAAATCCACAATGGACAAGGTCAAGAGGGGCAAACTGAATGTTTTGCCATGGAACTCACAGTCCCCCGACCTAAACATCATGGAAAATCTGTGGATATACCTCAAAAGAGCAATATATGCAAGACGGCCCAAGAATTTTACAGAACTAGGAGCCTTCTGCAAGGAAAAATGGGCGAAATTCCCAAAACAAGAATTGAAAGACTCTTAGGTAACACGAGTGAATCTGCAGATGCTGGAAATAAAGAAAGACTCTTAGCTGGCTACAGAAAGCGTTTACAAGCTGTGATACGTGCCAAAGGGGTATTACTAAGTATGACCATGCAGGGTGCCTAAACTTTTGCCTCGGGCCCTTTTCGTTTTTTTAAAAATTATTTTTAAACTCTAAGAATGGAAATAAAACAGTAATCTTGCTTAAAATATTAAAGAAAAGTTTCACCTTTAACTTTATGTTTCTTTTTTTTTGGAAATCAAGTCATCCTTTCCTCGCTTAGCTATTGACAGTAACAGAGACTTTGACCAGGGCTGCCCAAACTTCTGCATGACCCTGTAGGTTGTTGCTCCTCCACCCTGACGGTGGTCTATTCAGGGAAGAAAAGGAAACTGCGGAACAGGAACAGGAATCGGAATGAATATGTTTGGCCTGGGGGAAGATCTGTTTTTGGCGGATGGAGCTGAGCTGCTCGAGGAAATGGTTCCCAATCAACGATGGGTCTCGCCAATGAAAAGAAAGCCGTTTCGGGAACGTTGGACACACAGACTACCCCAGTGGATTCGTAGGTAAATTGTTGTCTCACCTGGAAGGGCTGTTTGGGGAAAGGACTGGTGGTGAGGTTGGAGGTGGACGGGCAGGTGTAGCGCTGCGGCCGCTTGCAGGGGTAAGCGCCGGGAGGGAGATCAATGGAGAGAGACGGAAGGGAAACGGAATAGCGGAGGAAGCGATCTCTGTGGAAAGCGGAGTGTGGTTTGGGGACGGTGATGGGGTGGTAAAGGTAAATTTGTTTGTACGATTTCTTTGGAGAAGGTGGAAGCTGCAAATTGTGATTTTTTTAGGTGCAGAACGTCGTGGGGTGGTAGGTTAGAGCAAGAGGAACTCCATCGCCGATAAACTGATGGAAGACTTGGTGAGCGCGGATGGAGTGATCCCACTTTTAAAGCGATGCTATCGACAAAGATATCACTACCTCCCGTCCCCATCTCTCGGCTCCCCGCTGTTTCATTCAGCCCTCCGCACCTATCTCCCTCGCGGTGCATATCCCTGCAAGCACCCAAAGTACTACACCCGTACATTCATCTCCTCCCTCACCATCAGTCCGAGCCCAAACAGTCTGCCAGGTAAGGCAACACTTCATCTGCGAATCTGCTGTGGTCGTCCATTGTGTCTGGTGCTCCTGGCGGGCACTCCTCTACATTGGAGAGACCCGGGACATAATGGGCTCGTTCCGTTGATCACCACCGCTCCATCCGTGAATAGCGGAGCTTTCTGGTGTCCAAACATTTTAATTCTGATTCCCAATCCGACATCTTCTGTCCATTGCTTCCTCTTGTGCTACGGTGAGGCTGACCTCAAGAGGGAGGAGCGACAACTTACTTTCCGTCCAGGTAACCTCCAACCTGGTGTCCTGATTGTCGAAATAATGATCCCTCCCCCTCCCCTCTTCTTCTATTCAGCACGCTGGTTCATGCCTATTCTCACCCGCCTATCACCTCACTCGGCGTCCCTAAATACCTCCGGTTTTCCTGTACCCCACTGTCCTCTCTTATCAGATTCCTTCCGCTCCAGCCCTTCGTCGTTCACCTGGTTTCATCCATCACCTTTTCCCGCTAACGTCATTTTATTCTGGCGTCTTCCCCCTTACTCTCCAGACATGCAGAAAGATTTCTACCCGATACATCAAGCGCTTATTCATTTCCATAAATGCTTCCCGGCCCTACTGCATTCATCCCGCAATTGTGTGTGTGTGTGTGTGTGTGTGTGTGTGTGTGTGTGTGTGTGTGTGTGTGTGTCTGTGTGTGTGTGTCTGTGTGTGTGTGTCTGTGTGTGTGTGTGAGTGTGTGTGTGTGTGTGTGTGTGTGTGTGTGTGTGTGTGTGCGTTGCCCTGGATTTTGAGCATCTGCTGAATTAGCCGTGTTTAAAATATTAATGTGTGTGTGTAATTTGAAAATTTGAAATGGATGGATACGCACGGACGAGTGAATGATTCAGCAATAGTTCACCGCAGTTCGTGTTTTCGGAGAAAATGTGAAAAGAAGACAATCATCTCTACTCACAATCTCAGCAGGAAAAAAATTCAGCCCAAAAATAAACAGAAATGTATCACGTGTTCTGCTCCTAATAGTGATGGATTTTATACGAACGACAAAATGCCCTGTGATAACGCAAGGCCTCACAGCGGTGGTGCACATCAAAATAACACAGAAGCTGTCACACTTTACCAGTCCAGGCTATTTCAGCTTCCGGAGTGGTAAAGAAATATCAGCAAATTTACAAGTTTATAATCACTGTCCCACAGACCGGGGTCATCAGATCAAGATGCAAACAGCTGGAAACAAGATCAAAGGCGAATCAGCAATACATCCCGGCAAAGAAACAGCGCCCAGACAGAGCAATGTGGAAAATGGTTTTAGCATCTTGGACTCCAGCACCGCGGGCCGATAAAGCGCCTGCGGTTATGGAGCATTTGTGTCTGGCTTGGCCACGGCCATAATAATGCATCACGGAACCGGAAACAGGAATATGTTGTGTTGAAGTGCCAATGCATCTGAATGTTCCTCATTCATCTCCGTGCCGCTGAGAACCTGGATCAGATTCCCACATGGCGGATGGTTCTCTCCCGGCCACTGGCGAGAGTAGAGCTGCGCTCAATTCGGATGGCCCATTTAGAAACTAGATCATTTCGAAAGTGATACCTGGAGTATGCGGGAGTGTTTTCCACAACTAGAAATTTCAGCCAATTTTCCAAACAGAGTGCGGGGGAATATTTTGCAACAGTAAGTGTAAATTATGGGCAAACCTCCCTGAGTTTCGCATGTACAAGTTAACATAATTTGAATTCGAGGGGAAAATTGCAAATCACTGGACTAGTAAATTGGGCAGAGAACCAACTGGATTGTAAACGGCATAAACCGTGTCACGAGTGCAGTTAATTTAACCACTTCCGCTGTAACGACGACAGATACATGAAACAAGGGGCAAATAGAGGGGTTGCATTGGAACCAGTTGGACACGAACATAATACCTCAATGTCCAGAACAAGGGGGCAGTATTTTCATTACTTTAAATAGTCAATCAGATATAGGTTTGAGAGGGAATCTCTTCACTGTATCGCAGTAACGGGAGCACCATATTTCATACAGTATTCCTCACAAGGGGTCCAGAGATTTGGGTTTTACCCGATTAGTTGCGAGGGTGGAATTGTCCGCTCTCCAGACACCAATCACACTAGTTTCATAACGTGATGCCCGAACTCAGGCGCCCGATTCAATCACTGAGCCACTCTCCATGCGGAAAAGCACAGAGAGAGTTGGTCGAAAGGAAATTCGGCGCATCATACCGACTTCCCCCCATGTCTACATTTCAGAAGTTCGGTTGTTCCTCTGTGGCTTCACTTTACTTTCACATTCCGCAATCCCGTCTCCGAAAGTGACAGCATTTCCTGAACCACTGGATCTGCAGGTCGATTCCTTGTTTTCCTGGTCACAGCCTGTAATTCAGACAGTATCCTGGTAAAGCACTCTTTCAAAATCTGCCGCATACTCATTTGCCATAGGGGTAGAACCAGACGACTGCAGGCTGACAAATGTGATTCCTCTGTTCAGGAAATGGGGAGAAGATAGCACTGAGAATCACAGACCAGAGTCTTACTTCAGCGGTGGCTGAATCATTGGACAGACAGAATTTACTAGTATTTGGAGAAACATGGTCTGATTAAGGATTGTCAACATGGCTTTCTAAGGATCAAGTCATGAATCACGAACCTGACGAATTCTGTGATGATGTGACGAAGCAATTTTTTTTTTTTAGATTATGAGGACACTCAGTCCTCGTTTATTGTCATTTAGAAATGCGTGCATGCATTAAGAAATGATACAATGTTCCTCCAGAGTGATATCACAAAATAAAAAAAGGACAAACCAGGACTCACACATTGATGAAGGTACAACAGTGGATGTGTTGCAGGTGGACTTTAGTAAGGCGTTTGATAGGGTTCCCCGTTGCAGGGTCATCCAAAACTTCTGGGGACATACGAGCTGAAAATGTGGCTGTGTGCATACAGAATTAGCTTTCACAGAGAAGTCAGAGGATGGTAGTATTTGGCGAGTATTTCGCTTGGAGGTCTATGACCATTGGTGTCTCCAGGGGAATCTGGTCTGAAACCACTGTTGCTTGCGACTTTTAAAAATGGCTTGGTTGGGGTAGTGGGGGCGGGATTGAAAGTTTTCAGACGATACGAATGTTGACTAAGTGGTCGTTGGAGTGGAGGATTTTCATTTAGTTGGACCGGAACATTGCTGATGGGTTGGAGCATCAACGGATATGGGGAGGAGTCAGGCGAATGGGGTTGAGTGGGATCTGGGATGAGCCATGATGGAATGGCAGGGTTCACGCAATGGGTTGAATGACTTGATTCTGCTCCCATGTCTTATGGTCTTATGGTCTGTACGGGTTTGTTGGAGGCACGTTCGTTGTACAGAGAATGGTAGGTGCATGGAACGATCCGATAGAGGCGGATACACTGCGGGCATTCACAACTCTTATTTAGGCACATTGGTGATATAAATAGCAGGCTGTGTTGTAGCGGATGGTTCGATTTATCTTAGGGTAGATTAAAAGTTCGGTACAACGTCGTCGGCCAATGCGCCTGTATTGTGCTGTAATGTTCAATGTCCTATCCTCCCAGTAACTGTCATTGAATACAAAACTGTAAATGAAATCCTACCGGAGGTTTATATGAATTCCTGACTATTCCACTTACTCACCTTCCCACTGAAGGCAAACATGCCACATGCGCTTATAACATCCGGCCAGCTTGCGTACACACTGTCGGTGAGCTCTGTATTTCGGCGGACAGATTACTCTGTAAAGCAATAGTGGGCAATTCTGTTAACCGTCTGTCATTGATCGCATACCTTCACTTACAGTAGAACTCCAAGGACAGCCCCCGCACTTGCCTGGATTCAACTTACAGCCTGCGGTATGAATTAAATT
Source organism: Hemitrygon akajei (assembly GCF_048418815.1). Lineage (NCBI taxonomy): Eukaryota > Metazoa > Chordata > Chondrichthyes > Myliobatiformes > Dasyatidae > Hemitrygon > Hemitrygon akajei. The sequence continues at coordinate 2,244,969 of NW_027331939.1, read as the reverse complement.
AATGAAGTGGTTGTGTTCTGCAAAGACGTCGGCGCTGCCGGGTCAGATCCCCGGTAAGAGGAGAACACTGCTACTGAAGTACAGAATGATAGGAATTTAGGTCATCCCGGAGCCGGAGAATAACACCCGTACAGAGAAATCCGCAAAGCCATGCGCTTGAAAAGGCCACTCTCAGTGATAAATGATTGCATACAGATGATTGCTAACAAAATTATACAATTATAATGCCGATTAGATCTTAAATATGAGAGATTACAAGTATAACTGAAATGTAGCGAAATTCACTCAAAATTTTGGAGCTGCATAAACAGTCGATGTTTCTGATCGAGCCCCTTCTTTAGGATTCGTCCGGGGTCTGTATCGCCGGAGTACTTTGTTCGGATGTGGAAGGACACTTTGTTCGGATGTGGAAGGACAATTTGTTCGGATATGGAAGGACACATTGTTCGGATTTGGAAGGACACTTTGTTCGGATGTGGAAGGACACTTTGCTCGGTTGTGGAAGGACACTTGGTTCGGATGTGGAAGGACACTTTGTTCGGATGTGGAAGTACACTTTGTTCGGATATGGAAGGACACTTTGTTCAGATGTTGAAGGACAGTTTGTTCGGATGTGGAAAGACAGTTTGTTCGGATGCTGAAGGACACTTTGTTCGGATATGGAAGGACAGTTTGTTCGGATATGGAAGGACACTTTGTTCGGATGTTGAAGGACACTTTGTTCGGATGTGGAAGGACAGTTTGTTCGGATGTGGAGGGGCACTTTGTTCGGATGTGGAAGGACAGTTTGTTCGGATGTGGAAGGACAGTTTGTTCGGAAGTGGGAGGACACTTTGTTCGGATGTGGAAGGACACTTTGTTCGGATGCTGAAGGACAGTTTGTTCGGATGTGGGAGGACAGTTTGTTCGGATGTGGAAGGACACTTTGTTCGGATGCGGAAGGACACTTTGTTCAGATGTTGAAGGACAGTTTGTTCGGATGTGGAAGGACACTTTGTTCGGATGCTGAATGACAGTTTGTTCGGATGTGGAAGGACACTTTGTTCGGATGTGGAAGGACAGTTTGTTCGGACGTTGAAGGACACTTTGTTCGGATGCTGAAGGACAGTTTGTTCGGATGTGGAAGGACAGTTTGTTCGGATGTGGAAGGACACTTTGTTCGGATGCTGAAGGACAGTTTGTTCGGATGTGGGAGGACACTTGGTTCGGATGTGGAAGGACAGTTTGTTCGGATGTTGAAGGACACTTTGTTCGGATGTGGAAGGACAGTTTGTTCGGATGTGGAGGGGCGCTTTGTTCGGATGTGGAAGGACACTTTGTTCGAAAGTGGAAGGACACTTTGTTCGGATATGGAAGGACACTTGGTTCGGGTGTAGAAGGACACTGTTCGGATGTGGAAGTACACTTGGTTCGGATATGGAAGGACAGTTTTTCTTCAGGTGCTGCTACACAATACTGGCACCAGTTTCAATTATAAAAATAAATCGGGAAAATACGCACCATGTTCTCTCCTGGTCCTCAGTTGTTGAAATTATATGTTGTAACTATGTGGTTTTGTGCAGGTCTTGAGGCTTTAGTCCGTGGTCTTGTTTAGTCTAGTGGGGTTGGATCTCCTTTCCAGGGAACGTGCTAAGACAGTAGCGCGGTATTAATACGCAGAAGCCTCTCCGGACTCTGGATTGGGGATTGCCAAACGTTATGTGGATTTTCTGGTGTAGTCTATTTTGTCATATACTTTAGTGATATCATTCTGGAGGAACGTTGTCTCATTTTTAACTGCATTGCATTTGTGGTTTCTAAATGACAATAAACTGAATCTGAATCTGAATCTGATATGTGGCAAAGCTACAGCGGTCACATGGGCAATGAAAGAGTGCTTCCGTCCCTTGCTCACGAAACTGTAAAGGGGAACATGGTCTGCTTTGAAATCTAGTGAACACAATGCAAGATTCAACAGGAAAATTTTCTGTTGCAATAGAGGCTCTATTCTGGGATTCACGGACCGCTCTGTTAATGGTAGGAGTCCATGGCATAAAAAGTTTCGGAAGTCCTGGGCTACAACACAGTTGGAACAACAACATAGTTAGATCTAATTTAATGGAAGGTAACTAAATTACACAGTACTATATTCCCAATGAGTTTGTATAAACGCGGGTAACGAAAGGCACTGTGTAGCGATCCTGCAGGTGCCTGAAACTCATACATGGTCATGAATTCCTGCCATCCTTATTATGTGTTTGTGAAGGGAATGTGATGTCACAATCAAACCCCACAACCCCAGTAAGCATATATGTTGACGTCACATCACAGAAGTTTAGCACGTGAAAAAGACATCATTAATACCTGCACATGCATAATAGACCCTGACGTCCAGCACGCATTTTGGATTCAGCCGAGGTTTTATACACGCAACAAAAAGACAAGCAATTCAGGCAGTATCTATGGAGGGAAATTCGCAGTTGTGACTCCCGACCTCATTCGGACTGGAATGAACAGTCAGGTGGTGCGCAAAGATAATAATCACATTGTTGCTGCTTAATCAAAACACACAAAAAATTCTACGTATTTATGGCAAAAGTCAATTATGGATAATTTCAGTTACATTTCATTTACAGAGCTTCCCATTTAGCGTAAACAGATATGTCGCCCCATTCTTCAGCTCCTCCCTGAACTTCCTCTGTGTCAGTCCATAGATACACGTGTTGGTGCAGGAACTGAGCAACATCAACATATACCCAAATTCTTGTAGGATAAATGTAGGCGTGTTGTAATATTTGTCTGTGAAAAACACGTTTACCGCTGCCCAGGTCATGGACTGCACAACATTGGTTATCCACAATAATATGAAATTGGCGGATAGAGCGAACAACAAAACCATTGACTTTCTCCGGTTCTTAACCTCGGGATCACTTTTGTTGTCAGTATTGCTCCGAAGTCCACGGCGAATTATATTCGCCGCTATAATAGATCTGGTGGTTAAAACATTGAACAGCAGAATTAAACCAACTGGTAACAACGGGGTAATGATGGTGTCAATTAACTCGTAACCTCTCCACAGGGATGATGTATAGTACTCGGGTTTGGGAATGCACTTCCTAGGTTCAGCTGCAAAGTAAAATGGAAATGACTGAACACAGCTACCTACGGCCACGGCCACGATTACCACGGTCGCTGTTCTCTCCGTACAATATCGGGGCCGCAGCTTCTGAAGGCAGATCGCGACGTAGCGATCGAAAGTGAAACTGACCGTCAGCCAAACGGAACAATCCAATGCTGCAATCGTCAGAATAGGTCCCAAACCACACAGCGGCGGTTTCACCAAAAATTCAGCATACGGATAGAGAGCATTGATTTTCTCCAATACAACACCAAAGACAACGACCATCAGATCTGCTGCCGCCATGGCCACGAGGTAGCGAGTGATACATTTGGAGAGCCCACAATTTCTGCGAGACAGGATCACAATCGCCGCTAAATTCACTGAGAAAACAGTGAAAAAAAGAGACAGTAATTTCTCAATATGTCTCGATTGGTCAGTGTGAGTTTGCTTGCGTGGTAAAACTGGTAGTCCAATCGCGCAGTGTAGGTAACAGTCCGCACAATTGTTCGTTTTACCAAAATGCATTACCGTACATTTCCCAATACTGTATTCCATCTGTCACTTTTGTGCCCATTCTTCCAATATGTCTAAGCACTACTGCAATCGCATTGCTTCCTCAGCAATACCTACCTATCCACCCATCATTCGTATCATCCGCACACTTTGCCACAAAGCCGTCAGTTCCATCATGGTAATCCTTGGTGGTAGGGAGAAGAAATCCATGGTGGAAATTTGTGTCTGGGATCGCAAGTCAGCGAATAGTGATTTGTTCAGCGATTGTTGCCGGGCCAATTGCCATGTGTCATCTATATCGAAGATTTAGATAACAGTGTGCAAAACCCGGGGAATAAATTTACAGACGGCAATAAAATAGATTGTCTAATGGAGAGTGAGGTCAGCTATCAAACATCAGGCTGCTATCTTCATCGGCTCAGTCAGTTGGACAAAGAATGGAATGGTGGAGCTTAATTGGGACACGTGGAGGGTTTTACTTTTGAAAGATAAGAAAGGTAGGAGATTCTCAGCGAACATTAGGGATCCGTGGAGTCTCGAGAATACAGGTGTGTATATTTCAAGAACATGATTCACTGAAAGTGGAACATAAGGCGGACAGGGTTGTTATGAAGCTCGCATCGATAGGCTTCATCAGTGAAGGAACTGAGCAAAAAAATTTGGATGGGAATGGAAATGTACACGTCTGTGTTACGCCTGTACACAAACAACTGTGAGCATTGTGGTCACCTTGTAGTTGGAAAGGCTCACACTGAATTAGTCCAGAGACAATTTACCAGAATGTTTCCAGGATTGTAGAAACTGCTTTGCAGAGAGAGATGGATAAGAGCTGGGCATTATTCGCTGCAGCGCAGGTAGATGGGCGTTAATCACACAGAAGCACAGAAAACCACAAAGGACAGAGACAGTGTAAATTCGCCCACTCTATTTTTACAGGGTTGCGGAATCCTGATCCTGACGGCGCGGGTATAAATTGAGTGGGGAAGGTTCAATAGGTATTTGAGGGGTAACGTTTATACAAATGGGACAATTAGGTGAATTATGCTGCGCAATGACGTGGCTGCAGGAGATCCAATAATAAAAGGCAGTTGGATGGGTGAATGGTTATGAAGCGTTTGAAAGGTTGTGAGGCGATCGCTTAAACATCGCGCAGCATCATATTTGACATGGAAACTTCGGATCAAATATCTCTTTTTCGTGCTGCATAACTCTACCCCTCCAGAATAAATTGACATTCTCGTTTATTCTAAATTCAGGGTATTTCCATAGAACACTTTTCCCTCTGGATTAATTTTACTTTTCTCTTATATCCCTTATGAACTTCCATTGACCCTTCAGATATCAGTTTCCAATGGACTGACAACCAGGACAGCACATACCATTTGGCTGAATACACAGGACAGTCACCATAACTATTCCAGACAGAGGACATCATGAATCACACACAATCACTGTGTATTAGAATCTGAACCAGACTCGGGTTTAATATCAGCGGCAAATTCATTACATTCAAAACAAAAATGTTATGATTATACAGAAAAGGTTATGATTCAGTACAGTAAAACAAACAAGAAAAAAACAGTAAAGATGTCAAAGTCACGCAAATCATATTTTAAACAAATCGATGTAAAGTCTTTCTTTTTTCATTATTTCCTGAGTGATTTTACATGAAAAGACTTGAACAGCAAAACACGTCCGCTCTAAACTGCAGCACATAATTTAAAAACTACAGTATGTCGCACATCTCGGCATTTCCGAGACCTTACCTGGAATACCAACGGCTGCCAGTACGGGATAGTAAATTGAGACGATATAATAAATCGCTGGGTATCCCATTTTCTGCCAGAAGCGTCGATCAGTTGTACGAAAAGTGCCTACTTGCCCAGATGCGGTGGTTCAGTGAGCCCTTATACACCAGGAGGAATGTCCCTTAATCCAATTAATGCCCCCTTAGTTACATTAGCCACAGGACAGTGAACGAACAACCAGTGTTTGTTTCGGTCTATTTTTACTCATTGTCACATTGGGTAACACACTGAACTCTTGGCGGTTCATGACAAACAATGGGTTCGATGTTCATTCAATGTATTTCAGAGGAGTCAGTGAAATAGTGTGTCACAGAACAAGAAACTAGACCCATCCAGTCCGTGTCAAATTCTGCCTCGACTTCCGTACCGTTACATTCACGTACTTACCCAAATTTGTCTTAAATGTTAATTCAAGCCCATGTCCACCACTTTCGCTGGCAACTATTTGCACAGTCTCCCCACTCGTGAAATAGAGCTCCCCATCAGTTTCCCTTAAATATTTTACTTTTCATCCCTAACCTATGAACGGCAGTTTTAGTCTTACCCAAATAGTGACAAAAGCCTGATTCCATTTACCCCTCATAATTTGTATGCCTCTGTGCATTCTCCCCACATTCTCCTGTGCTCAGGATCAGGAAAACAAAATCAATGTCCGAAATAATTCAAACATTCCCCATAAATCAGATCTTCAAGCTTCAACAAAGGCCTTGTAAACTTTCTCTGTATGTGTTCACTCTCAGTGATTTCTTTGTGCAGGTAGTTGATCAGAACTCCACACAATACTCCAAACTGAGTCTCACCAACGTACAATTCAACTTCAGAATTACATCCTCAGCTAAACAGTCTGCTTTGTCAATGCCAACTGCCCAAAATCCGCTTTACGACCCAATCTCCCTCAGACACCACTATCAATGAATAATGGATCTGTACTCACAGACCCCTTTGTTCACTGCACTACTCAGTGCCGTACTATTCCATGTGTACGTCCCACGCTGGTCAGTCCTCCCAGTGTGCAACATCCCACACGTCCGCATTAACAACAGAGCCAGCGGTGAACACTGCGGCACTCCACTATTATCAGGCCTCCATTCAGAGTGGCGACCATATAACTTCACTCTCTGGCTTCTACCGCAGTCATGTTGAATCCGGTTTACTACATCCCACTGAAAGAAAGGGACTGAACCGTCTGGACTAACCTCCCATGTGGGCTTTGTCAAAATCTTTGTTGATGTCCAAATCAACGAGATCCGCTGACACGTCTTCATCAGATTTTCTAGTAACTCCTAGAAAAAAAAAGTCTGTAAGATTGCTTAGATATGAAGTACCACTCACAAAGCTACTTTGAATTTCAACAATAATGCCATGTCTATCGAAATACTTACCGTATATATACCGTCCCTTCGAGTACCTTGAAACAATTTACCCACTACCGGCTTCAGACTCACCGGGCTGTAATTTGCGAGCCCTTCGCGAGCAGGAAAAAAAGGACAATACCTGTTCTCTAGTCACCTGGCCTCTTAACCGCGATTAAGGATCTTTTAAATATCTCAGCCGAGACCCCAAAAATTAATAGACTTGCCTCCCACAAGGTTCGCGGGGACAACTTTTCAAGGATCTGGACATTAGCCTCCCTAATTTGATTCAAAACAAACTTATCCGTCTATCTGTCTATATACTATTTATCTGTCTATCTATCTGTCTGCCTGTCTATCTATCTATCTATCTATCTTACTTTCTATCTATCTCTCTGTCTATCCACCTGACTTCCTAAGTCCCCTTCAGGTTTTCTTCTAGGGCAAAATCAGGGCAGATTCTAAACCTGCTGATTTCCCTCTTGTGTTCTCTTAAATGGTGGTTATTCCTCACGTTTGTTATACAGCCCGTCTGCCTAACAAAAGTAAAATACCCCTTGAAGAGCAAGCTTCTGTAAGAATGGTGGACTTTGGATTTTGTTCTAACAGGAATATAGGAGCAGTGTACACTCAATACCGCTTCTGAAGGCCTCCCACTTACCAAGCATTGATTTGGCAAATTCTATCCCATCAATTTCTATATAGAATCAAAGTCCAAGTCAATATGTTGAATGTTAAACTCAACTACGAACACAACCTTTATTTTTTCTGACGTTTCTGCAAATTTGCACCTCTCAATTCCGCCGCTCTTCAACGTAGTCAGTGACGTGATCATCGCTTGGGTTTAATTCCGTTGTACTCATGCACACTCATTGGAGGAGTCCTCCAGTCGGGGCTGCCCGAGCTCTGTTGTCACATCTTCCATGACTAGTAATGCCGCCCTTTCCTCTTTCATAACCACCTCACCTTTCTATCGTTTATGAAACAACTGAACCGCGGAACATTGAGCTGCCGGCGCTGCCACCCCGCATGCAATTGTTACCAATGGCTATAATAGCATAAACCCACGTGTTGATCGTTACCTAAATCACTCATTGTATTGAAATAGACGCGTTTCAGATTATTAGTCCCACTATGCCCAACCTTTCAATCATGTCTTTTAATGCAGACATAATATCTACATTCCCCACAACTACTTCACTAGATGACCTGTCACACTTATTTCCATATCACCACAACTTCATGTTGAACGTCTCGGAGCAGTACCAGGAAACCTCGACACAACGAAATTGGTTCCCGTGCAGTTGACGTGCAACAGTTGTGAACGTCCTGCCTTCCGTGGAAGAGAGTCCAATGATCCACATTCTGCATCCTGTCTCCTTCCCCACGTGCTGAACTGTGTCATGTTCACATTTCAAGCGTCAGTGACATGTGGTACGGGTAGCAATCTCGATATCTCCAACCTTGTGGTCTGGCCCTTTAACTTATCACCTAAATATGCGGAACACACTTTGCAGGACATCGTTACTCGTCTTGTCCATGCTTTTGATAAGCCTGTGGTTCAGAACCTTGGCTGCTTTCCTCCATCTCAACACCCACATTAACAATGCTAAGGCCATTATCCGAAATTTCACCGACGCTGCTACCTGGGGGCCATACTATCTTGGAATCTCGCTCTATAACCAATGAATGCCCTGTTATTTCTATCAGTTTGCTCTCTAATCCCAGTCCGGTAGTGAGGTGGAGGACAATATGGACAAGGGAGGCACTGGAGCGTTTACAGGACTGGACTGTATTCAGGGATTCATCTTCGACTCTGGAGTCCACCATCTGTGCGGATTGGAAATAACATCTTCACTCTTTGTCAATCAGAACTGACGCGCCTCCAGGATGCCGCTGTTGTCACCGACTACATTAAACCCTGCGTAGATGAGTGTTTGCCTATGAAATCTTCCTGTGCATTCCCAATCAAAAACCTGCGGATGAACAATAAGGTTCGTAGTCTTCTAAGGGCCAGATCTGTGGCATTTAACTCCGGTGAACCAGGTCTGTACGGGAAAACCTGGTATGACTTGCAGAGGACTATTTTCAGAGCTAAGAAACAGTTCCGAAAGAGTTTAGAGGCGACGTCGGATCCACGTCAACTCTGGCAGGGTTTGCAGCTATGACTTCCGGCAAAGCAAAACCCAACATCATGAAGGACAGTATTGTTTCGCTTCCAGTCGAGCTCAACCCCGTTTATGCTCGATTAGAAAGGAAGAATAAAGTTTCAGCTGTGAGTATCCCTTTTCAATGGTATTGCTACGGTTGGCAATTCGCACCTGTTTCAAAAGGGCAGCAAATATACCACTGCCCAGCAAGATCAGTGAAAGCTGCCTTAACGAATATTGTCCAGAGCACTCACGCCTACGGCGATGAAATGCTTTGAGATGTAGGTCATGTCGATAATCACCTCCAGTCTCAGTAAGGACCTGGACCTCCTGCAATTTGCCTACGCCACCATAGATCTAAAGCAGAAGCGATCTCAGTGAATCTCCTCGCAGCCTTGGGTCACGTGGACAGTACAAATACCTACATCAGGATGCTTTACATTGGCTATGGTTCAGCGTACAACACCGTCATTCCTACAGTCCTGATCGGAAAACTACAGACCATGTGCCTCAGTGACTGCAATCGCTCGTCCGTCAGCTGCAACCGCCTTGCCGAAACTTTGATGTTCCTTCTACCCCGGAGCTTCGGCTGGCGTCACCGGCATGGAATTGGTCGTCTACAGGGCAGCGCAGGTCCGCTTCCCGGAGTCGCGTCGTCCGGGACGTTCCTTGTTATGTCGGAAAACGGCCAGTCAGTGAGCTCCGGGAGCAGGAAGCCCAAACGGGAAATGACAATTTGAGCGCAGCTGCAGATCCTAGACTTTAACAGGACCCCTTCCACCTTGAAAAAACACGAAAGAGATGAAGTAAAGCTGTTTCCGCTTGAAGGGGCAACCATTTGGTTCCATCTTAGCTCCTCCTCCCCTAAACCCGCACTTCCACCCCCAGATTCCTTAGCTACTCCTTACATAGTGTTTTCGGCATTATCTGAATTTCTGCTTAAACAACACTCTTCCTTGAGATATTAGAGGAATACTAATGGCTCTCGAAGTTATTTTCAACCATGATCCCTTTTGCTTTATATATAAATATTTCCCGACTCAGTCTCGACAAACAACAGGCAAATGGTCGCCTTTTTGTAATATTGAACTTTGAGAAACGACCCCTGTTTCGTAGAAGTAATTAGAATCCGATTATTTCGCATTCGAGATATCAGTTTGCCAAATAAATCAGTTTTCCCAATAAATCCACTCTTTGTCAGATATGTATCTGCACGATTTCCTCTCTTTCTTCTAAAATACACTCAGTTTACTCCCAGGAGACTTAAAGACATAATTCCGTCCTCTCCACAATCAATTCCTCCTCACCATCTCCAACGACAGTATGTTTTCCGTGACAGTATATTTTCAGGTCTGCAAAATGTTGTTACACCACACTTGGAGAGTTGTGTTGAGCTCTGAACGTAGAACTTAGAACATAAATCAGTATAGTACAGGGACAGGCCATTCGGCCCACAAAAATCAAATCAAATAAACCCTAGCACCCTAGTACTGTGTCCTTCTGACACAATGTCGATCTCCTTCCGCCTACCTAATGTCCGTGTGTCAGCCCAATCGTCTGTTGAAAGCCTGTGATGTATTTGCCTCTACCAGCATACCAGGCAGCGCATTCCAGACATCCGTCACCCTCTGAGTAAAGGTACTTGCCTCTCACATTACCCTTGATCCTATCCCCTCTCACTTTCAATGCCCGCCCTCTGATATCAGACATTTCAGCACCGTGGAACAGACACTCCCTGTCTGCTCCATCTACGCCTCTCATAATGCTAGAAACCTCTATCAGATCTCCCCTCAGCCCCCGCTGCTCCAGCCAAAACAGCCCACATTTACCCAGCCTCTCATGATAACACATCCACTGTAAACCAGACAGCATCCTGGTAAACCTCTTCTGCACCCCCGTCAAAGCCTGAACATCCTTTCTATGCTGGGGCGTGCGGAACTGTATGCAATACTCCACATGTGGGCTGAGCAGGATTTGAGAAAGTTGCAACGTTTGAACTGTTTGCAATACTCCAGATATGGGCTGAGCACGGTTTTATAAAGTTGCAACGTAGCCTCTTGACTTTTCAACTGAATGCCCCGGCTAATCGAAACAAACATTCAATAAGCCTTCTGAACTTCTTTATCGGCATGTGTAGTCAATTTCTAGGCGCTATGAACTTGCATCTCAAGGTCCCTCTACTCCGCAACACGGATCTTGCCTTTAGCAGTACACTGTCTCTTTGGACTTACCCCACCCAGGTGAAAAACCTCACATTTATCTGGGTTAAACTCCAATTGCCATTTCTCTGTCCAAATATGCCTCTGATCCATATCGTGCTGTATTCTCTGCCAGTCAGCTACACTACCCACAACTCCACCAAACTTGGTATAATTGGCAAACATACCAATTGTTTCATCTACATTTTCACCCGGGTCATTTATATTCATCACAAACAGCAGAGGTCCCAGCACAGACCCCTGTGAAACTCCGGGAATTAAAGTCCTACAGCTCGAATAGGACCCTTCCACCACTACACACTGTGTACTGTGGACAAGTCCGTTCCGAAATCAAACAGCCAATTCAACGTGGACCACATTCAGCTTAATCGTCTGGATTCGCTCTCATGAGTGACTTTGTCAAACGCCTTACTAAACTCCATGTAGACAGCATCCATTGCCCTACCCTCGTCAATCCCTCTCGTCACATTGTCGCAATAATCATTCGAGTTTGTAAGACAAGACCAGCCCCGCACAAAGGTATTCTGGCTCTCCCTAATAACTCCATGCGATTCCAAATGCTCATGTATACTGTCCCTAAGAATTTTCGCCAGCAATTTCCCTACAACTGATGAGAAACTCTCCAGTCTGTAGTTCGCAGAACTTCCCCTTTTTTATTTCTTATAAAGAGATACTGAACAGTCATCCGGGACCTCGCCTGTGCCTAGAGGACACGAACATGCTGGTCAAGACCGCTGCAATCTTGTCCCTTGCCTCCTTCAATAACCTGGTGTACATCCCATGCGGCCGTATAGTCCTCCACCTTAATACTCATAGGAGGTACAACACTTCCCCGTGCTTTATCTCAAAACACCGTAACGTGCTTAAACACTCAGTGCTGATCTCCTGGGCCTCCATGTCCTTTTCTTTGATAAATACTGAAGCAAAGTATTCATTAATTGCCTCACGCAGCTCTCCGCAGACAAGCAAATGCCCCCCCCCCCATTATCCGTGAGTGGTCCTACCCTCATCCTTGATATCCTGTTGCTCTTGATGTCGGTATGAAAAGCCTTAGGATTCTCGTGAATCCTACTTGCCAAGGACATTACATGCTTCCCCCTGACTTCCCTAATTCCACTCCTGTCTTCTTTACCGGCATCTTTATACGCTTCATCGTTTGATGAGACCTACTTTTTCTTTTTATTCTTGTTTGCATTCATCACCTCTCTGGACATCCAAGGTTGTCTTATTTTCCAACCCCGTCTTTCATGCAAACGGGAACACACCATTCCTGTACTCTATGTAATTGATCTTCCAGCACTCTCCGCCTGTCTGATGTGGAGTTACTGGAGAAAAGGTCTTCCCAAAAATCTCTTCTCAGTTCTTGCCTAATGTATCCTACTCCAATTTAAACCCCCCCGGAAGTATCATACCAAACCTTACCTGTAGCTGTCGTGAGAGTTAATGAGATGTGATCACTGTTCTCTAACTGCTCTCCACTGAAAGGTTAGTCCCCTGGCCAGGCTCGTTACCCAACACCAGGTCCAGTTGGACCGCCCACATATTGATTCAAAGAACTCTCCAGCATACACGGAACAAATTCAGCCCTATCTGCAGCCCTTGCACGAAGAAGGTCCCAGTTCATAAACAGCAAGTGTAACGGGGACATCGAGGAGCAGGTAGGGAGACAGATTCTGGAAAGGTGTAATAATAACAGGGCTGTTTTGGTGGGAGATTTTAATTTCCCAATTACTGATTGACATTTCTTTAGAGCAGGAGGAATAGGTGGTGTGCAGTTTATTAGCTGCGTTCAGGAAGGTTTCCGGAAACAAGATTTAGATAAGCTTACAAGAGGAGAGGCTGTACCTGGTCTCGTATTGGGAAACGAACCTGGTCAGGTGTCAGGTCTCACAGTTGGACAGCATTTTGGAGATAGTGATCACAATTCTATCTCCGTTAACATTGCATTGGAAAGGGATAGGAACAGACAAGTTGGGAAAGCGTTTAATTGCAGTCAGGGGAAATACGAGACAGGAACCTGGAAGCATACATAGGAAACAGATGTTCTCAGGGAAAAGTAAGGCAGAAATGTGGCAAATGTTCAGGGGATATCCGCGTGGAGGTCTACATGAGTAAGTTCCAATGAGAAAGGGAAGGGATGGTAGGGTACAGGAACAGTGGTGAACCAAGCAGATAAAAATCTAGTCAAGAATAAAAGAAAGCTTCAGAAAGGTTCGAAAACCGACATAATAATAGAGATCATGAAGATTATAAGTCACGGAGGAAGGAGTTTAAGAATGAAATTAGTAGAGCCGGAAGTGGCCGTGAGAAGGCCGTGGCGAGCAGGATTAAAGAAAACCCCCAAGGGATTCCACAAGTATGTGAAGATCAAGAGGATAAGACGTGAGAGAATAGGACCAATCCAATGTGACAGTGCAGAAGACGGTGTATGGAACGGGAGAATATAGCTGAGGTACTGGAAAAGGATCTTGGCGATTGTAGGGATGACTTACAGCGGATTGAAAAGATTGAGCATATCCACATTAAGAAAGAGGATGTTCTGGAGTTTTAGAAAGCATAAAGCTGGATAAGTTTGTTGGACCGGACGAGATTTGTCCCAGGCAAATAAGGGAGTCGAGGGAAAAGATTGCTTGTGCCTCTGGCAAGGATCTTTGCAGCAATAATGGCAACTCTACAATCCTCTGGAACCTCTCTCATCAATGGTGACCAGAGAGGTTCCAGAGGATTGTAGAGTTGCGAATGTTGTTCCATTATTCACGAAAGGCATTAGGGGTAGCCCAGTAAATTATAGGCCCATGGAGTCGTATTTCAGTAGTTGCTAAGCTGACGGAGAAGATCCTGAGAGGCAGGATTTATGAACAGTTGGACAGGCATAATATGTTTAGGACTTGTCAGCATGGCTTTGTCAAAGGTGGGTCGTGCCTTGCGAGATTGAATGAATTTTTTTGGAGGATATAACTAAGGACATTGAAGAAGGTAGAACACTATCTGTAGTGTACATGTATTTCAGCAAGGCATTTGATAAAGTACACCATGTAAGGCTCATTGAGAAATACGGTGCCATGGGATCCAAGGGGACCTTGTTTGTGAATCCAGAAATGTCTTGCCCACAGAAGACAAAGACACACAGGGTTGCAGACAGTTCATATTCAACATGGAGGTTGGTCAGCAGTGGGATGCCTCAGGGAGCTGTGTGGGACCCCTTCTCTAAGTGATTTTATACATGACCTGGATGAGGAAGCGGATGACACAAAGACAGGGCGTGTTGTGGATAGTCTGGATGGCTGTCAAAGGTTACAACAGAACATTGATAGGATGGAAAACTGGGTTGAGAAGTGATCAGCACATCGTGGGCCGAAGGGCCCGTCCTGTATCCAATGTTTCCACAAGTAGGGAGGGCACAACTGCATATGGTACTCCGGCTGCTGCGTCGGCACTACCCTGAAAATATGCAGCATAATCCCCCTGCTTTGAAATTCAATCCCTCCAGCCACGGCGGCCGAACTTCCATTTGCCTTCTCATAAACAGTTGCACCTTTTGCGACTCATGCAGAAGCACTGACAAGTCACTCCGCGCAAAATCGCTCTGCAATCCTTCACTGTTTAAATAATCAATCGTGTTTTCCCCACCAAAGTGGAGAATTTCGCATTCCCAACGTTGTAATAGATCCGAATTACCTTTGCCCTCTCTCCGAACCTGTATCTATCATTGCGCAGACTATCTATATCCACCATTGAATCTAGTTTCTAGTTTAGTGTGATCAGTAAAACGAACTTCGCTTCGCTGTGTCCCCTCTTCCAACCCGGTGATATGGAGGGTGAACTGTTCTGGGCCCAGGTCTAACCCGCTTAGTTCTCCGCTCACCACTGAAGGCCAGCCAGAGGAACATCGGTGGGAGGAGTATCACTGAGACAGTGGGGTTTGTAGGATGAGAGACGGAGTCAGAGAGAAGAGGCGGCGGCGTCAGTGGGAGCAGGGCTGGGCAGTGGCAGGAGGGGGACTGGTGCCCCATTACAGCCTCTCCAGTGTAATCATCTCACATCTATTCTCGCTACTCTGCCACATGAATAGAAACTTCGCCGTCAGTTGGCTCTGCTGACAGACACCGGACTGTCACCTTTCTCAAACTACGGCATTACATATATCTGGAAAATCTTTGATATTGCTGCCAGCTTTCCTTCCTGTTTCATATATCCCCTTATCCCTCTTTAGTTACGTTCTGGTGATTTTTTAAAAAAGTTTTACAATCCTCTAAGTTCCCACCAATTTTTGTTCAGTTATATGACCTCTCATTTGTTTTAATGTGGCTTTGACTTCCTTGTCAGCCATGGTTTCGTCATCAATCCTTCTTCTTATTCGGGATATGTGGATTTTGGGAATTGCTCCCAGAAACTCCAGCCATTGCCGCTTAGCTTAGGTTCCTGCGAATGTCCCCATCTAATCAGCTTTGCCCGGCTGCTCTCTCATGCCTGCGTGATTCCCTTTCGTCCACTGTAATACTGAGAGATCTGACTTTCCCTTCTCCATCTCAAATTGCGGGGTGTATTCTGTGGTGTTATTTTTTAAAATTCATTTACGGGATGTGAGCGTCGCCAGCTAAGCCAGCATTTATTGTCCATCCCTAGTATTTTGATCACTGTCTCCAAAGAGTTCCTCCACCGTAAGCTCCCTAATCAAATCCGGTTCAGTACGCTCTCCCGATCCAGATTAACAGAGCCCCCTGTGGGTCAAACACAGGCTTCTCTGAAAAGAATTCTCGGACGTATTCTACAAATTGACTCTCTGCAGATCCAGCAGCAAACTGTTTTTCGCAAATTACCTACATTTTGAAATCCACTATGACTCCACAAACATTGCCCTTTTGACATGCGTTTTCTGTTCCCCCTCTGTAATGTGTAGACCATATCTTTGTTACTGTTCTGTGTCCTTTGTTTAACTCCCATCAAGGTCCCTTTACCCTCGCAGTTTCTCAGTTCTACCCACAACGATTCGGCAACTTCCGATACTGTAACACCTCTTCCACCGTGGTTGCATTTTAATATGACCTTGATCAGCGGCCTGGAGCGGCCTTTCTAATTCTACCCCGGCACTTGACACGCTCGGTTCTTTCCTGGCTCTCGGGTCCTCTCTATTTCGGCTCTGCTCGCCTCGGTTCTGCCGGATCGAATCGCGGAACGCCTCCATGTCCTCTCCGGCTACGTCCAAGCATTGGCTCATTGCCCGCTCTCTGGTCTGCTTCGATTTGGCCTGCATCCGTCTTGCACCCTCGACACTTCAGTCCACACCGCAGACATACCGGATCGTACGGATTCAAAAACTCAGCTCAATTCGGAGGATCTATCAGACATTTGCCCTGTTGCTGTTCCTGCCCGGATTCAATGAAGCGGACAGTGGAGAAGAACTTCGATGCGAAACTGTCCTGCTTCACTGCGGTAAATCTTCGTCAGTCGGAAGTGATTGGCTCCAGGTAGACTAATCGATGTAACGTTTCCGCAAGGGAGCGTCTCAAATCTGTGAGAGGTGCGGGCGGCGAGGAACTGAAGGAGACGGGGAGTGCTGTAGGTGAAGGACGCGGTGATGGATCCCCGGAGGTGTGTAGGGGAGGGAGGAGTGACGAAGACGGTGTGGGGTGCAGGAGAAGGAGGGGATGGGCAAAGAGGGTGTCACGAATTCGGGAAGAGACTGGGAGACGAAGTTCCGTTGGGGTACTGAGGTGGGAGTGGTTACTGGAGACGAGATAGGCTGTAGGGGAGGGGAAGTTGACGTAGACGGTAAGGGATGTATGTATGAGGGTAGGGTTAGAAAACAGTGGCCACTCTACCCACCCAGTCCTTCTCTCTCATCACCTCATGTGGAGGGTATGGTTTATAGTTGAGCGGATCAGTGTCGTTCATCTGCAGAGTCCTCTCTGCTGTCCCGGGATCTGATCGGCTGATTCTCTTTCTCTTTTCCCTCTATTTCGATCTCCTCCGAAGCTCTCAGCCTCTCTTCCTATCTCTGTCCTCGCTCCCTATCTATTACTCTGTTTCTCCCAGCCTCCCTCGTTCTCTTCCATTATGGTGTGGTGTCTCACTTTCCGTTGACGAAGGAAGATGTTTCCGTGTTTCTGCGTTTATGGAGTGTGGCGATCTCACACTAATGGTTTCTATGTTCCGTGTTGTTCGCCTACTTTCCCTTTTGATTTGCCAGGGGAGTGGGGTTTGGGGTCGATATTTTTGTTCTGTTTTGCGCGGGGCAAGGGTTTGAGGGTTGACGATCGGGATGCGGTTCCTTTCTGTGCGCTGTCGGGTTGATGTTTCTCTCCGAACTGGTTTTCTATCCTCTCCTCGTCTCGTTCCTATCTCTGTAGGTGCACGAATGTGAAGGGGTGTGAAAGGCTATTGTCCGGGTGCATGCCGAGAGGACGAGGCGAGAAAGCAGGTCGGCACAGATTGGAAGGTCCATCGAACATCACAGCACAGAAACAGGCCTTTTAGCCCTTCACAGCTGTGCCGAACCATTTTTCTGCCTAGTCCCACTGACCTGCACCTGGACCATATCCCTCCATACACCTCTCATCCATGTACCTGTCCAAGTTTTTCTTAAATGTTAAACGTGATCCCGCATTTACAACTTCATCTGGCAGTTCATTCCACACACCCACCGTTCTCTCTGTGAAGAAGCCCCCACACACCAATGTTCCCTTTAAACTTTTTCCCCTTTACCCTTAACCCATTTCCCCTACTTTTTTCTCCCCAAGCCTAAGTGGAAAAAGCCTGCTTGTATTCACTCCATTTATACCCATCATAATTTTATATACCTCTATCAAGTCTCCCCTCATTCTTCTACGCCCCAGGGAATAAAGTCCTAACCTATTCAACCTTTCTCTGTAACTCAGTTTCTCAAGTCCCCGCCAATATCCTTATAAACCTTCTCTGCACTCTTTCAATCTTATTAATATCCTTCCTGTAATTCGGTGACCAAAACTGCACTCAATACTCCAAATTCGGCCCCACCAATGACTTATACAACCTCACCATTACATTGCAACTCATATACTCAATACTTTGATTTATAAAGGCCAATGTACTAAAAGCTTTCTTTACTACCCTATCTACCTGTGACGCCATTTTCAGGGAATTTTATATCTGTATTCCAAGATCACTGTGTTCTACTGCACTCCTCAGTGCCCTACCACTTACCTTGTATGTTCTAGCTTGGTTTTTCCTTCTAAAGTGTAATACCTCACGCTTGTCTGAATTAAACTCCGTCTGCTATTTTTCAGGCCATTTTTCCAGCTGGTCCAGATCCCTCTGCAAGCTTTGAAAACCTTACTCACTGTGCACTACACCTCCAATCTTTGTACCATTAGCAAATTTGCTGATCCGATTCACCACATTATCATCCAGATCATAGACATAGATCCAGATGTAGATGACAAATAACAATGGACTCAGCACTGATCCCTGTGGCACACCACTAGTTACAGGCCTCCACTCGGAGAAGCAATCTTCCACTACCACTCTCCATCTTCTCCCATTGAGCCAATGTCTAATCCAGTTTACTACCTCACCATGTATACCTAGTGACTGAATCTTCCTAAATAACCTCCCATGCGGGACCTTATCAAAGGCCTTACTGAAGTCCATGTAGACAACATCCACTGCCCTCCCTTCATCCATTTTCCTTGTAACCTCCTCGAAAAACACTTATAGATCTGTTAAACACGACCTACCGCGCACAAAGCCGTGTCGACTCTTCCAAATTATTCCCTGTCTATCTAAATACTTGTAGATCCTATCTCATAGTATTCATTCCAATAATTTACCAACTACCGACGTCAAAGTTACCGGCCTATCATTTCCCGGGGTCAGTTTGTGTGCTGTTCGAAAACTCTACAAACTTTCCTTTAGAATCCTACGGAGTAACTCACATACCCCTGACGTGAGGTGGGTCAATGTTTTGCAAGAGTACCCATCCCGCTTCTAAATTAACAATAATATTTATTATTGGCTTTCTGGAATCTTGCTTGTGGATGGGGAGAACCCAAATGTATTGGTCAAATCCGCAGTATATCCATCTCCTCCCTCTCAATAATGTGCAGTTAATCCCGCCAGGCGCTGGAAACATATCCCGCTTAATGCTCTTTTAGAGTCCAGACGCGCCTCCTTAACGGCCACGTGCTTGTACAAACTTAAAAGACGTTTTGTATCTCCTCATGGTTTTGTATGCTTGCACGATGGTGAAGGTTTGGTCACACACACCGACGGCCGGGAAATAGATCCTTCAGCGCATGTGCAAAGCAACGGGGGTATATTCGAACCAATTCCTGTCCCAGGGGAGAGGGGTCAAACGCAGGCACTTATTTTCTCACTGTCCATTTATTTATTTATTTTTGATTACGTGTCGTTTTGTATCATTTCCCGAGACTGATGCGGGGGGAAAAAAACAACCAATATGACACAGTAATATTAAACTAGACCCATAATGTTTTCAGGAGATGTGCTTGGCGAGTCCTTTTTTCACACTCATTGTGGTGAGTGTCTGGAATGAATTGCAGGGGCGTCGGTAGAGTCAGAGGCGATGGAGTGTATTGGAATCCACATCAATATGAGGAGAATAGAGGGATGTGGACCTTGTGTGGGCAGATGGGATTGGTTCAGCTCGGCATGTAATTACCAGTTCAATTGGTTCAGAACACGCAGTGATCCGAAAGGCCTGTTCCCGTTCCGTCCCTTTCTGGTTTGGTGAGACCACAGCTGGAGAACCGTGTGAATCTCTGGTCGCCCGCCTCAGAAAGGATGGAATTAACCTAGACAGGCGCGGGAAGGATTCAGAACTTTTGTTACCGGGACGGAAGGACTCGAGTCAGGAGGAGACTGGTTAGTGACTGTGCTCTGATCCCAAATATGAGCGTGGTGTAAAAATGATTCTCCCCTCCGTCGCAACAAGTCCCACTGTCAAGGAACATTTGTGGGGCAATGCAAGCTGAGGGAAATTACTCAAGCCGTTCGTAAGAGGAAATGCTCCACATCATTTACAAACGCCATCATAGAATTGCTGTGTTCACTCTACGAGGCGGTGTCCGACCTAATGACGAAAGTGTAGAGCGACTGGGTTTGGTTTATTCGGAATCCAAGTAAAGGTCTCCGAATTTTGTTATAAACTGAAAAGTCACGGACATGTTTTACTCGCAAAATCCTACGAGGCTGCGTTGACTGCGCACTCACCCCAGAATTCAGACCCACCATTACAACCACACGGTGCACTGTGTCCTGACTGCAAATCTACAAAAATGCATGTGAATTGTCCACCTTCCCATCGCCAGCC
The DNA here is from genome assembly GCF_048418815.1 of Hemitrygon akajei. Lineage (NCBI taxonomy): Eukaryota > Metazoa > Chordata > Chondrichthyes > Myliobatiformes > Dasyatidae > Hemitrygon > Hemitrygon akajei. The sequence continues at coordinate 2,224,517 of NW_027331939.1, read as the reverse complement.
CCGCATTGATGGTGGGTAGAACTTATAAGGACCCGGGCTGTTTAACACACACACACACACACACACACACACACACACACACACACACACACACACACACACACACACACACACACACACACACACACACACACACACACACACACACACACACACACACACACACACACACACACACACACACTCGTTTCCCAATCTGGTTTGGTGAGATCACAGTGTAGAGCGACTAGTTTTTTTTTTGGAATCACAGTAAAGTTCCCCAGCTTTTGTTAAAAACTGAAAAGTCACGGATATGTTTTACTCGCAAAATCCTACCAGCCTGCGTTGACTGCGCACTGATCCCAGAATTCAGACTCACCACTACAACCACATGGTGCATTATGTCCCGACTGCAAAACTTCGTAAATGCATGTGAATTGTCCACCATCCCCATCTCCAGCTCGTTATAGACGGTGGGTAGAACTTACAATCAAGGCAGGTCATTTATGAAGGAGAATAAGGACCCGAGCTGGCCAAACACTATAACACAGCTCCCCCACCCCACTTCCTGGCATCAGACTCATAAATCGTTTCCCCACCTCCCTCAGCCATTGACTCATAACCTTCGATCACGATGCACGCTCCTCCATCCTCTTCTGGACCACACCCCTGCTACTCGTAATGTCCAGGAACTGCTGGTCCATGGGACCGTCCTCCCGGAAGTTTCACATGAGAGATCGGGCGGTGAATGTTAGTAACTGGGGCCCGGACTGGAGACACTGCTGCCGTCTCCAGACTCCGATAAGAGCGCGGCTTGAGTAATGAACTTAAACACCGAGGTGAGCGGATATTTCACCGCACTGCTCACCTGCTCCCTGAATTTCGACTGAGTGACCGCGTAAATAAATGTGTTCGTGCAGCAGCTGAAATTCTTCAGCAAGGCTCCGACCATGTGAAAGATCCATTCAGAATCATTGAAATATACGTATCGTATTCCTTTGATCTCATAATACATGAAATTTACAACCCTCGTCATCCACAGGAGGATGAAGCTGCCGGAGAGGGTGAAGAGTAAAACCACAGACCTCCTCCGGCTCTCCATCTCCGGGTCCCTGCTGTTCTCCCCCTTGCTCTGACCCCTCAGCCCCTTACGGACACGACTGGCCACAACAATGTGCCTGACCGTCAGAGCGTTGAGCAGCAGAATCACCACGAAAGGAATGAACGGATTTAAAGCTACATCGAGCCAATCGTATACAACCCATCCGAGGTCAGTGAAAGTGTTGGCCGTGAGTTTGCAGGACCACGGTACATTGTTGATTATCTGTCTGGGTTCCCAGAGGAAGTAGCGGGGAACACTTCTCAGAAAGGACAACACGCTGGTTGTTGTCAGAACCACAGCCGCAGTTTTCCCGGTGCAATATTTTGTTTTCAGCTTCTGACAGCAGATGGCGACAAACCGATCGAAAGTGAAGGTGACGGTGAACCAGACAGACCAGTATGTGGCAGTGTGCCTCAGTACCTCCGTAACATTGCACATAGGGTAAATCCTCAGAAAATTCCACGGAATGGAATGCTTTAAGACTTGATGTAAAAGGACTTCTGTGACTACGGTCAGCAGATCCCCCGCTGCCATGGCCACCAGGTAGCGAGTGGTGCAGGTAGAGAGGCCGCACTTTCCCCGGGACAGGATCACAATCGCCGCTAAATTCACTGCAGGGAGAGAGAAAAGAACAGACACCGGGCATTATTAAACTCATTCTCCTGGAATGGACACAGGTTCGGGTATCAGCCGGAGGTCAGGAGACTAGATGTGGTGAACGGCTGCTCATCCAACACCAAGCATGGGTCACAGTGTCTCCGACCTGCCTTCTTCAATGTGGAGATAAAGCGATGTGTCGGTAATCGTCGGGGTTAAACACGAGCTGCACGAACAACAACGATCGGTACTAGTCATTGGTGGGGCCGGTTTCTCTGATTTCCAGGGACTGTCCGGGCCTCTGGAAACTCAGCACCTGACGGGGCCGAAACAGTATCCACAGGGCGAAAACTCACACAAGTTTCTGGTGGAGCTCGGCAGTTTTCGCGATATTGAACAGACACTCAAAATATCCGGACAAGATATTTCTTCAGGGCCGAAGGGTGCACCGAGCTCGGTCGGGTCGCTGAGGGAAAGCCAGGACAACATAGTAACCAGATGCCGAGTGGCTCCGTTAATGGATTACTTCTACAGCGCAGCTCATTTCCACAACCCGCGTCAGTAGATCCGTGGACTCAGGTTCAGGAGATCAGACACAATTATTGACAAACAGGCAATAGAATGCGACTGTGACAGGTTCCACAGGGAGAAGTGAAACACAGGAGCAAGGGTTCAATCTGATCAGAAACATACTGACTGAAATTCAGTCTCTGGAAATCCCCTCCCGTCACACCATCCCGGAGTGCTGCCCGTTCCCAAGACTGTGACAACTCTGGAGACTGTACCACTGACAGTCTCCTAGTCTCCCCTTCCTGTAGAGCTGTCTGTCCCCAGCATTGGTACCACTCTGAACAAAATTCCATCAAATGCAAGAACAACGTTCGTCGATCCCGTGAGTTAGAGGAGAGACAGGATCGATATCACTGACGCGTATGACGAGCATCAAGGGGGAAGCTTGTAAAACGACCCCGCACTGCCTCACACCGGTTTACAGACAGAAGCGCCAAACGCGAATAGCTGTGCTCACTCACCAGGAACTCCAATGACGACAATGAACACGTTCAATATTTTATACACAGGCTGGAACCTATCCAACAATGCAGGCATTTCCTCCGGCGAGTGATCTGGCCCCGTGTGCTACAGAAGATCTCTCGGAATGAAATGTCGAGGCTGCACATACCTGGGGTTTTAATGCTATTTCGCGACTCCGCGGGGACAGGTTTCAACAGATTTTAAAATAAACATTTTTAAAGTTGCTTTACAATCGGATTACGTCAGCCAAGTTCAATCTCTGGTTGCAACACTGTGATCATCTCAGTGAATTAATTGTGAAACTGACACAAGGGAAATTCTGATGTGACTAAGGGTTTGTAAATACCGAGTGACATTTCTGCAGCAAAAGGGATACGATATTGCTTCAAACTCCATCAGACCCAACTCTCCACCTCACCTTGTGTCAGTGCGACTCCTGTCCATTGGCTGAGCAGACAGACTGAGAGTAAAGCGGCATCTCCACTCTGATTCTCCACCAATTGTAATCACAGCTCATCTCACTGTAACGTTATCTCCCACTCCCGATACATGAAACCATCCTCAGCTTGTTCGGGTGAAGTGTACCAAACTTTGTCCTGGGTCGTAAACATGTCAACGTTCATCACCACTGAGAGAAATGTTTGCTCTGAGAAAAGAAACTTCTGCCTTCTGATTGTCCTACATAGACCAGAGAAAGGTAAAGAACGGGAACAGGCCCTTCGGCCCACAGTGACTGTGCCAAGCATAACGTCATATAAAACGGAACCAAGCTAATAACACTTGGTCAGTCCCCCTACACTCCCTGACTGTCCACGTGTCAACCCTCACAACAGTAATCTTGGGCTTCGGGCATCTCAGTTCTCAGAAGCTTTTTGACCATCTGAGTGGGTGAGTTGGAACCACCAATAGCGATTGAACCTTCAAAGTTGTCTCACCAATTGCAAAGTTCTTCCACTGTAAATCTGTACTTCAAAAGGACCGTTTGTCAGTCATAAAACCCTGAATTGTAACATTGTAGCTTTTTAATGTATTGAATCAGCTGCTGCTACCATTGTCACCAGGATTAAAGCCCCATGACGTAATTTGAGTTTCTACCAAGACTGTGTCCAAGAAAACGTCGATTTGTGGTGATGAATAAACACTTTCATATCCACCAAGCTGCAAAGTGTCTTCAGTGATTCCCTCACAGCCAGAATATTTGGGGACTCCTTCAGGACCCAGCCCTAAACCTAATGCATGGCCACCAAACTCAGCAGTCTAAGGGAATGACTGTGTGTCGAAGACCACGACGGAGAGCTGGAGGGGCGGATAAGACAGTGTACTTATGGATGTGTGTCTCCACAGCACTGTATCGGTCCCTAAACTAATCACACTGCCCCCTCTTTCTCCGCAGCACTGTATCAGACTCTAAACTAATCTCAACGCCCCTCTTATTCACTGCACTGTACCAGTTCTAAACTACTCTCACCGCCCCGCTCTCTCTGCCGACGTCACTATATACGTCATAACATCCCACCGTCCACTTCGCTCTCCACAGCACTATCGATCCTCAAACTGGTCCCATTGCCCTGCACCATCTTCACCGCTCCGAGTCGATCGACAAAGTAATATAAGACTGTCCGTACCGACAGCCCAGAGATAATTCCCAAAATAATCCATCGGCAACACTCTTTCGCCACAGGTGGAGAGACAAAGAGAAAACTGCGGAGCGATGGGCAGAAGGGCATCGGGGAGAAAGGGGGTGCAGGAAGTGACAGGGTGGGGTGAAGGGAGAAACTAGTGAGACACATAGGAGGAACGAGAACGAAAGAGAGAGAGGAGAGAGAGAGAGAAAGGAGACATTGAGAAAGGAGAGAGAGGAAGAGAGAGAGGAGAGGGGAGTGTGTGAGAGAGAGGGGAGGAAGAGGAGAGTGGGAGGAGAGCGAGAGAAGGGAGTGAAAGCGGAGAGCGCAAGATGTGGGGGGCAGTGGGGGAAATGGGAGAGAGGGAATGAACGGTCAGAGAAAGATCGACCTGGCAAGAGAGAGTCGAGGGAGAGAAAGCGAGAGGCTGGAGTAAGAGACAGGACGGGTGATAGAGGGAAAGAAGGAGAGTGGAACCAGCGGGATAGAGAGAGTGGGCGTCAAAGATAGTGGAGGGTGGGTGAGGGAGCGAAGAATAAGGAAAGGATAAAATGGGAAGGAAGTGCCAGTGATAGATTGCGCCATTGGATAAAGAGAGGAGGGAGGAAGATTCGAGAGACGGAGTGGGGAAGGGAGAAAAAGTATGGGGAGAAGAGGGAGGACGGGGGGGGGGGAAGGGGGAGAGAGAAGGAGGGAGTGAGGCAGCGTTTGATAAGGGTGAGATAAGGGAGGTAGGTAGAGGTGGAGGGAGAGAGGGCGATGGACCAGTAAGGGAGGTGGGGCTACTGAGAGGTGTGGAGGGCTGGGAGAGAGACAGAAAAGGGTGAGATGAAGGAGAGGAGCGAGTGGTAGTGTAAGCGAGACGAAAAGGAGAAATAGACAAATGAGGCAAGGGTAGGAAGAGAGAGGGGAGAGTTAGTGGGTGAGATAATGACCTGGGACTGGTATTGATGGACGTGTCAGAGGGGAGATGCGTGGGGGGAGGGTGCTCTGGTCTACAAAAGCAGGGGGGAGAGTAAGAGAGAGAAAGAGGTACAAGGAGTGCGGGAAGACACAGATTCCAAGATTATTCAGAGGAGACTCTCGCTTTATTGCAGTGAGTCCTTGTGCTTCGGACAATGAGTTGCTTCTCGTTGCCGATCAGCCATGCCTCCGACTGTCTCTTAGTACCCCTATGTCTAAAATATTGTTTCTGTCTCTCCGCGGGAATCTGCCTTTTACACCTCTGCTGTGTTCAGTCGTTGCTCAGCTCACCGTGACCGACTCGGCCATTCCTCCGCACCTGGCTCAAATCCTGCCAGCGACCATCGTGACATGACCTGCTCTTCACCCATCACCCAGAAATCTGTCCGTGTCTAAAATGCACGCAACCTCCGCCTGTACACTTGTTCGCTAATGCAAATATCGAATCAGCCAAGCATATGGCAGCACCTCAAAGCATACAAGGTCAGGAGGTTTCGTTCTTGTTGAGACCAATCTTCAGAAAAGAGAAGAAATGTAATTTCACTAAGTTTGACCGTGGAATGATTGCTGCTGACAGAAAGGGTGGTTTGAGAATCTCCGAAACGAATAATCTCCCGGGATTGTGACGCATGACAGTAACTCAAACTGACAAATGTGTAACAGCGATGTGCAGGAGACCATCTCTGAACCTACAGACGGTAGGCAGGTTCAAAAGGTGCATTTAATGTCAGAGAAATGGATACAATATACATCCTGAAATTCTCTTTCTTCGCAAATCCGCGAAACAGTGATGTGCAGAGAAGAATAAATGACAGATAACATGTTAGAACTGCAAAGCCCCCACCTCCCCCAGTTCTCCCCTCCCACGCACAAGCCGCAGAAAAGCAACGAACCCCAACGCCCCAGCAAATGAAATCATCAGCCCCTCCCACCGAGCGCTCAGGCCCGCAGCAAAGCATCAACAGAGACACAAACTTGCAGTATCCCGAAGACTACTCGTTCACCCGATAATTCGACGTACAACAGGCCCTCTCTCCCTAAAAAGGGAAAACGAGGTGTCCCCGTTTCACAGCGAGAATGGAGACTTACCAAACAACTAGCAGATTCAAGATGTGACAAGTCTGTTGAGTCGCTTTTTCCGAGCTCTGCGCCCGGAGTGCAGGCACCAAAAAGGCGCATCTCTCCGTATTCACAACCCCCGGCAGCCAACCCGCTGCTCCCGATGTTTCGTGTTCTGCTGCGACGCTTCAGTCAGGGGCAAGGGCCTAGAATCAGCATGACCCCAGAGTCAGGAAATCCCGGAAAAAAGGATTATCCTTGGGATATCAAAACGCGGCTGTTCGTGACCCCCGGAGAGCGGGTCCCATTCCCGGAAAGAACCGAAATCAGAGTGCAACTACTGGTCAGGGTTTTTAAAAGAACCCCCACACCCTGAAAAGTTACTAAAATAGTTATCAAAGAGAGAAATAAATCTGTTTACGAAGATGCAAGTAAAGGAGTTGCCGTTTAACGCCATCTTACCGTCGCCCCGCCTCTTTGACACGTCGAACCTTGTAGCAGATGGGCGACAGTAGCAGAGGACCTCACCAGGTCCCACTCATGCACGTAATGAAGTGACCCCGATGGTAGATTTACTGACGGACCCTCTGCAGCTTCCATGGGCAGAGGATTTCTTACGAGTAAAGCAAATCCTCCTTATTTCCGTCATAATGCTACTTCCCAAACTTGAGGTTCTTTCCCCAAAGTGTAGTCGCACCTCCCATAATGACTTTCCTGCCCCTCTTTCACCCATCTCTCTATCATTGTTTGATATGCATCTGTACGATTTCCTCTCTTTCTTCTGAAGTACAGACTGTTTACTCCCAGGAGACTCAAAACCTTAATCCCGCCGTCTCCACAATCAATTCCTCCTCACCATCTCCAAAGACAGTACATTTTCCGTGACGTAATGTTACAGGTCGGCAAAATGTTGTTACACCACACTTAGAGTGTCATGTTGAGCTCTGAACGTAGAACATAGAACATAAATCAGTATAGTACAGGGACAGGACATTCGGCCCACAAAAATCAACTCCAATAAACCCTAGCACCCTAGTATTGTGTCCTTCTGACACAATGTCGATATCCTTTCGTCTACCTAATGTCCGTGTGTCAACCCAAACGTCTGTTGAAAGCCTCTGATGTATTTGCCTCTACCACCATACCGGGCAGCGCATTCCAGGCATCGGCCACTCTCTGAGTAAAGGTACTTGTCTCTCACATTACCCTTGATCCTATTCCCCCCTCACTTTCAATACCCGCCCTCTGATATCAGACATTTCAGCACCGTGGAACAGACACCCCCTGTCTGTTTCATCTACGCCTCTCGTAATGTTAGAAACCTCTATCAGATCTCCCCTCAGCCCCCGCTGCTCCAGCCAAAACAGCCCACATTTATCCAGCCTCTCATGATAGCACACCCGCTGTAAACCAGACAGCATCCTGGTAAACCTCTTCTGCACCCCCGTCAAAGCTTGAACATCCTTCCAATGCCGGGGCGTGCGGAACTGTATGCAATACTCCACATGTGGGCTGAGCAGGATTTGATAACGTTGCAACGTTTGAACTGAATGCCCCGACTAATCCAAACAACGGTTCAATAAGCCTTCTTAACTTCTTTATCGGCATGCGTAGCCAACTTCTAGGCGCTATGAACTTGCATCTACAATTCCCTCTACTCCGCTACACGGATCTTGCCTTTAACAGTACACTGTCTCCTTGGACGTACCCCAGCCAGGTGCAAAACATCACATTTATCTGGGTTAAGCTCCAATTGCTATTTCTCTGTCCAAATATGCCTCTGATCTCTATCACGCTGTACTCTCTGCCAGTCTGCTACACTATCCACAACTCCACCAAACTTGGTATCAATGGCAAACCTACAAACTATTCCATCTATATTTTCATCCGTATCATGTATATTCAGCACAAACAGCAGAGGACCCAGCACACACCCCTGTGAAACTGCGGGAATTACAGACCTCCAGCTCGAAAAAGGCCCTTCCCCCATTGCACACTGTGTACTGTGGACAAGCCAGTTCCGAAACCAAGTAGCCAGTTCTCCGTGGACCCCATTCAGCTTAATCGTCTGGATCAGCCTCTCATGAGTGACCTTGTCAAACGCCTTAGTAAACTCCATGTAGACAGCATCCATTGTCTCCCTCGTCAATCCCTCTCGTCACATTGTCCCAATAATCATTCGCGATTGTAAGATAAGACCAGGCCCAAACAAAGCCATGCTGGCTCTCCCTAATAACTCCATGCGATTCCAAACGCTCATGTATACTGTTCCTACGAATTGCCGCCAGCAATTTCCCTACAATTGATGAGCAACTCTCCAGTCTGCAGTTCGCAGAACTTCCCCTTTTTCCTTTCTTATATAGAGATACTGACCAGTCATCCGGGACCTCGCCTGTGCCTGGAGGACACGAACATGCTGGTCAAGACCGCAGCACTCTTGCCCCTTGCCTCCTTCAATAACCTGGTGTACATCCCTTCGGGCCCTGGATTCCTTCACCTTAGTACTCATAGGAGGTACAACACTTCCCCGTGCTTGATCTCTGAACACCGAAACGTGTTTATACACTCAGCACCTCCTGGGCCTCCATATTCTTTTCCTTGATAAATACAGAAGCAAAGTACTCATTAATTGCCTCACGCAATTCTCCGCAGACAAGCAAATGCTCCCCCATTATCCGTGAGTGGTCCCACCCTCTCCCGAGATATCCTGTTGCTCTTGATGTCAGTATGTAAAGCCTTGGGATTCCCCTGAATCCTACTTGCCAAGGACATTACATGCTCCCCCCTGGCTTCCATCATTCCACTCCTGTCTTCTTTACCGGCTTCTTTATACGCTTCATGTGCATCGTTTGATGAGATCTACTTTTCCTTTTCATTCTTGTTTGCATTCATCATCTCTCTGGACATCCAAAGTTGTATTAATTTCGAACCCCGTCTTTCATGCTAACGGGGACACACCATTCCTGTATTCTATGTAATTGATCTTCCAGCACTCTCCGCCTGTCTGATGTGGAGTTGCTGGAGAAAAGGTCTTCGCAAAAAACTCTTCTCAGTTCTTGCCTAATGTATCCTACTCCAATTTAAAACCTCCCGGAAGCACCATACCAAACCTTACCTGTAGCTGTCGTGAGAGTTAATGAGATGTGATCACTGTTCCCTAACTGCTCCCCACTGAAAGGTTAGTCCCCTGGCCAGGCTCGTTACCCAACACCAGGTCCGGTTGGACCGCCTACATATTGATTCATTGAACTCTCCAGCATACACGGAACAAATTCAGCCCTATCTGCAGCCTTTGCACGAAGAAGGTCCCAGTTCATAACCACCAAGTGTAACGGGGACATTGAGGAGCAGGTAGGGAGACAGATTCTGGAAAGGTGTAATAATAACAGGCCTGTTTTGGTGAGAGATTTTAATTTCCCAATTACATTGGCATTTCTATAGAGCAGGGGGAATAGGTGGTGTGTTGTTTGTTAGGTGCTTTTAGGAAGGTTTCCGGAAACAAGATTTAGATAAGGCTACAGGAGGAGAGGCTGTACTTGGTCTGCTATTGGGTAACGAACCTGGTCAGGAGTCAGGTCACTCAGTTGGACAGCATTTTGGAGAGAATGATCACAATTCTATCTCCGTTAACATAGCATTGGAGAGGGATAGGAACAGACAAGTTGGGAAAGCGTTTAATTGGACTAAGGGGAAATTCGAAGCAGGAACCTGGAAGCATACATTGAGAAAATATGTTCTCAGGGAAAAGTAAGGCAGAAATGTGGCAAATGTTCAGGGGATATCAACGTGGAGTGCTACATAAGTAAGTTCCAATGAGAAAGGGAAAGGCTGGTAGGGTACAGGAACAGTGGTGAACCAAGTCAGATAAAAACCTAGACAAGAATAAAAGAAAGCTTCAGAAAGGTTCCTTCAGAAAACCTACGTAATCATAGAGATCATGAAGATTATAAGACAAGCAGGAAGGAGCTTAAGAATGAAATTAATAGAGCCGGAAGGGGCAATAAGAAGGCCGTGGCCAGCAGGATTAAAGAAAACCGCCAAGGGATTCCACAAGTATGTGAAGATCAAGAGTATAAGACGTGACAGAATAGGACCAATCCAATGTGACAGTGCAGAGGACTGTGTATGGAACGGGCGAATATAGCTGAGATACTGGAAAAGGATCTTGACGATTGTAGGGATGACTTACAGCGGATTAAAAAACTTGAGCATATCCACATGAAGAAAGAGGATGTTCTGGAGTTTTAGAAAGCATAAAGCTGGGTAAGTTTGTGGGATCGGACGAGATGTATCCCAGGCTAATATGGGAGTCGAGGGAAAAGATTGCTTGTGCCTCTGGTAAGGATCTTTGCATCATCAATGGCGATGGGAGAGGTTCCAGAGAATTGTAGAGTTGGGGATGTTGTTTCAGTATTCACGAAAGGGATTAGGGGTAGCCCAGGAAATTATAGGCCAGTGGAGTCGTATTTTAGTGGTTGGCAAGCTGATGGAGAAGATCCTGAGAGGCAGGATTTATGAACAGTTGGAGAGGCATAATATGTTTAGGAGTTGTCAGCATGGCTTTGTCAAAGGCAGGTCGTGCCTTGCCAGCTTGAATAATTTTTTTGATGATATGGCTAAGGGCATTGATGAAGGTAGAACACTATATGTAGTGTACGTGTATTTCAGCAAGGCATTTGATAAAGTGCACCATGTAAGGCTTATTGAGAAATACGGTGGCATGGGATCCAAGTGGACCTTGTTTGTGGATCCAGAAATGCCTTGCCCACAGAAGACAAAGACACATAGGGTTGCAGACCGTTCATATTGAACATGGAGGTTGGTCAGCAGTGGGGTGCCTCAGGGATCTGTTGTGGGACCCCTTCTCTTAGTGATTTTATACATGATCTAGATGAGGAAGCGGATGACACAAAGACTGGGCGTGTTGTGGATAGTCTGTAGGGCTGTCAAAGGTTACAGCAGAACATTGATAGGATGGAAAACTGGGTTGAGAAGTGGTGAGCACATGATGGGCCGAAGGGCCCGTCCTGTGTACAATCGTTCCTCAAGTCGGGAGGGCACAACTGCATACGGTACTCCGGCTGCTGCGTCGGCACTACCCTGAAAGTATGCAGCATAATCCCCCTCTGCTTTGAAATTCAACCCCTCCAGCCACGAAGGCCGAACTTCCATTTGCCTTCTCATAAACAATTGCACCTTTTTACGGCTCACAAGTCCCTCCGAGCAAAACCGCAATGCAATCCTCCACTGTTTATATAATTAATTGTGTTTTCCCCTCCAAAGTGGAGAATCCCGCTCTCCCAACGTGGTAATACATCCGAAATACTTTTGCCCTCTCTCCGAACTTGTTCATATCACTGTGCAGACTATCTATATCCACCATTGAATCCACTTTCCAGTTTAGTGTGATCAATAAAATAAACTTCGCTTCGCTGTGTCCCCTGTTCCAAACCGGTAATATGGAGGGTGAACTGTTGTGTGCCCAGATCTAACCCGCTTAGTTTTCCGCTCACCACTGAAGGCCAACCAGAGGAACATCGGTGGGAGGAGTATAGCTGAGACAGTGGTGTTTGTTGGATGAGAGACGGAGTCAGGGAGAGGTGGCGGCGGGTTCAGTGGGAGCAGGGGTGGTCAATGGCCGGAGGGGGAGCGGTTCCCCATTACAGCCTCTCCAGTGTAATGATCCAACATCTACTCTCGCTTCTCTGCCACTTGTATAGAAACCTCGCCGTCAGTCGGCTCTGCTGACAGCCAACGGACTGTCACCTTTCTCAAACAATGTGGATCTAGGGTCGGTGTGATTTCATTCCCAGCAAACCAGAAATCCGGGAGGTTTACAATAAAGGAATCCCGACATGAGCGATGGGGTGTAAATATTATCCATATGCAGTTGTGCATCGGCAAGGAATAGCAGATTATACCCCACATACAATTATAACAAGTCTATTTACTAATTCCAGCTTTAGCGAACAGTTATTAAGAGGGAAATGTTTTATATCTAACGGCACATAGTGGGACGGGGTGGGGTGGGTTTGGCGACTGATGGGGAACTGGACAGGGTGTCTCTGTACACACCGGGTATGTTTTATATCTGATGGTACATAGTGGGACGGGGTGGGGTGGGTTTGGTGTCTGATGGGGAACTGGACAGGGTGTCTCTGTACACACCGGGTATGTTTTATATCTGATGGTACATAGTGGGACGGGGTGGGGTGGGTTTTGTGTCTGATGGGGAACTGGACAGAGTGTCTGTGTACACAGCGGGTATGTTTTATATCTGATGGCACATAGTGGGACGGGGTGGGGTGGGTTTGGTGTCTGATGGGGAACTGGGCAGGGTGTCTCTGTACACAGCGTGTATGTTTTATATCTGATGGCACATAGTGGGACGGGGCGGGGTGGGTTTGGTGTCTGATGGGGAACTGGACAGAGTGTCTGTGTACACAGCGGGTATGTTGTATATCTGATGGCACATAGTGGGACGGGGTGGGAAGGGTTTGGTGTCTGATGGGGAACTGGACAGGGTGTCGCTGTACACAGCGGGTTTGTTTTATATCTGATGGCACATAGTGGGATGGGGTGGGGTGGGTTTGGTGTCTGATGGGAAACTGGACAGAGTGTCTGTGTACACAGCGGGTATGTTGTATATCTGATGGCACATACTGGGACGGGGTGGGAAGGGTTTGGTGTCTGATGGGGAACTGGACAGGGTGTCGCTGTACACAGCGGGTTTGTTTTATATCTGATGGCACATACTGGGACGTGGTGGGGTGGGTTTGGTGTCTGATGGGGAACTGGACAGGGTGTCTCTGTACACAGCGGGTATGTTTTATATCTGACGGCACATAATGGGACGGGGTAGGGTGGGTTTGGCGACTGATGGGGAACTGGACAGGGTGTCTCTGTCCACAGCGGTTATGTTTTATATCTGATGACACATAGTGGGACGGGGTGGGGTGGGTTTGGCGACTGATGGGGAACTGGACATGGTGTCTCTGTACACAGCGGGTATGTTTTATATCTGATGGCACATAGTGGGACGGGGTGGAGTGAGTTTGATGTCTGATGGGGAACTGGAAATGGCGTCTCTGTACACAGCGTGTATGCTTTAAATCTGATGGCACATAGTGGGACGGGGTGGAGTGGTTTTGTTGTCTGATGGGGAACTGGACAGGGTGACTCTGTACACAGCGGGTATGTTTTATATCTGATGGCACATAGTGGGACGGGGTGGGGTGGGTTTCGTGTCTGATGGAGAACTGGACAAGGTGTCTCTGTACACTGCGGGTATGTTTTATATTTGATGGCACATAGTGGGACGGGGTGGGATGGGTTTGGTGTCTGATGGTGAACTGGACAGGGTGTCTTTGTACACAGCGGGTATGTTTTATATCTGATCGCACATAGTGGGACGGGGTGGGGTGGGTTTGGTGTCTGATGGGGAACTGGACAGGGTGACTCTGTACACAGCGGGTATGTTTTATATCTGATCGCACATAGTGGGACGGGGTGGGGTGGGTTTGCTGACGGAGCGAACAAAGTGGAGCTGCTGAGTAAAAATAAAATGAAAGTCTGCAGGAGGAGACTGGGAGTGGTTTTCATTTTGTCCCTGGATCCAGAGCACACTGAGGGGTAACCGGATCTAATTGTAGATGAAACAGCCGGCGTGACAGTGAAAATTGCAGAAAATGCCCGAAACATCGATTCCGGAATGCTTGTGGAAGGAGAACCACAGTGAAAGTTTCAATTTGGAAAATGGGAACCGTTGTGACCGCTGCCAGTACAACTGTGGAAAGTTGTAAGCAGAGTCCCTCATTGCTCACTTATTAGTCTCATTACGTATTTTGGTCGAATTACACAGAGGGATCTGACTGAGGTAATGCCAATGATATCGATGTGTTCGTGTTACATGCCAACAGTATTTGCACCTGAGACACGGCCGGTGATGTAATTTGTTTGTTCAATAACAATGGTGGGAGGTGGGACCTTGTCACTGGAGATCGATCCCCTGTATAAATCAGAGCCTGTTGCAGTACGTCAGCCCAGAGTGTCTTGCCGAGCTGTGGAATTCAGAGCAATCGCCTTCACTGCGTCACTCAAATGGGATATCCAGTAATCTGGCGGATTGAAGACATTTACTACCCTGTTATATCAGCCGTTGGAATTCCCGGTAAGCCGCTGTCACACCTGCAAACGGCAGAAACTGAGAGTTAATTCCGATGTTCTGAAGTGTTTCTCCCGCTCTGTTTCCACAGCCACCTGCCCAGTCCCCGCATTTCAGTCACGAGCGGAAGGCGCTGACAATATTAATCCCATTGCTTTCGTAGCAGGAAGCGCTCCATATTGGAGCCGAGATGCTGCCTTTGACTGAAATGCTCTCCGCTGTCTCGATATCATGGAATAATTGTGAATCGAAATGTCTGCACAGGAGGACACCGGGCTACACTGCATCCGTGGGAGCCAGCCGACCTTCTGTTCTGTCCGTATGAATCGACTTTGAATTGCCTGACTGGGTGATGGAACAACACGAATGTCTCATTTATGTTAGAAATATGAGTAGAGGGAACCGCCGATGTGGATTTCATTTCATTCCTGTGCGGCTCAGACCAGTGACGTTGGTATATCAGACCCATTCCTTACTGCGGTCAGGAAGCGTTTATCCAGCTGTCATCTGGTCGGTTTGGGAATTCACCCAGATTGAACCCATTTACAAAACTCGCCGAGAGTTCTCTGTCACGCCGAAATTGCACACTGTCAGCGGGTTCATATGTTCTGGGTCCAGTTTCCATCATTTGTAGCAGAGAAAAAACACAAGATGAAGTCTAATAATAATAATTTTGATCTATTGGCCTGACGGGTCAGTAATTTCTCTGCTTCTTTCCCTCCCTCTTGCAGTAAACCTGGTGGCGATTGTTATCCTGTCCCGAGGAAAGTGCGGTCTCTCCAAATGCATCACTCGCTACCTGCTGGGAATGGCAGCGGCCGATCTCCTGGTCGTTAACTCTGACCCTCTTCTGAAGTGGACTGTTCTCATATACTTTCGGTCTTCCTTCCTCCATCGAACTCCCGTTTGCAGGGTTGTTCGTTGCCTGCTCATAGCAAGCACCGGGGTCTCTGTCTGGCTGACAGTCGCGTTCACCTGTGACAGATTTGTGGCCATTTGCTGCGAAAAGCTGAAAACAAAATATTGTACCGAAAGAACGGCGGCTGTGGTTATCGGGACAGTGAGTGTTCTGGGCTGTTCAGAAAGTATCCCTTTCTACTTTACATTGGAGCCTTGGTTGATAATTAATGGAGTTTTCTATGGCTGTGTTACCAAAGAGAACTTCTCTACGTCCCCCACGTGGGTCGCACTTCAGATGATACATCGCATTTTCATGCCTTGTCTCCCGTTTGTTCTGATTTTATTGTTCAATGCTCTGACAGTCAGACGGATTTTGTCCGCTAATAAAGTCCGGATGGGGCTCCGGGGCCGCAGTAACGGAAAGAATGACAAAGACCCGGAGATGGAGAACCGAAGGAAATCGGTGGTTTTACTATTCAGTATAACCGGTAGTTTTATATTTCTGTGGTTAACTCTGCTGGTTTTTGATATTTACGTACTGATTGCAAACATCCCTCGTTACTCGGACACTGATCCGATTTATATCGCAGACTCCACGGCGACGATGCTGCAGGTCCTCAGCTCCTGCACCAACACATGTATTTACGCCGTGACTCAGAGCAAGTTCAGAGAGGAGCTGAAGAACGCGGTGAAATACCCGCTAAAACTGTTAACCAAATTCCTTAAACCCTAGAGAGACTTGTTGGTTTCTGCCGGAGATTTAAGTCAAACATTATGTTTCCTCCATAATCTATGCACTTGCCGATATGTAGAACCACGGGTAACAACGGAGTGTTCTGAAATACGCATGCGTTTTGTGATGATATATTTCACTCGCTGTTTACCCCTTACGGGTGAAATGTGTCCTTCATCAAATATGTAATATGTAGCGGTCACCTCAGCTGTAATTCACCCCGATGGAGGGTCTATAGTCAGTTACCGCCCGTTTTATTTTAATAATCTCCATTACATCTGACAGCGTTTTACTCTGGGTTGGTCCAGTTAGGAAGAATCCTCTCCCTTTTCTCCATTCTCTCCGTTGTTTCTGATTCATCCTTTTCAGTGACGTTCACGGTGCTTTACTCCCAATATCCCTCACGTTGTCCTCGCTCACTCCTTCCCCGACGCTGGTGAGGGGAACGTGATCAGACTGAAACATAGCGGAGGTGTGTGTGTGTGTGTGTGTGTGTGTGTGTGTGTGTGTGTGTGTGTGTGTGTGTGTGTGAGTGTGTATGTGTTTGTGTGTGTGTGTGTGTGTGTGTGTGTGTGTGAGTGTGTATGTGTTTGTGTGTGTGTGTGTGTGTGGGGGGGGGTCAGTGTGTGTGTGTGTGTGTGTGTGTGTGTGTGTGTGTGTGTGTGTGTGTGTGTGTGTGTGTGTGCCAGTGTGTGTGTGTGTGTGTGTGTGTGTGTGTGTGTGTGTGAGTGTTTTCTTTACTTTTCCAACTCCTTTTCCATCTCCGGACTGCTCCGCTTTGTCCTTTCATATCTGCCTCTTCATCTCTGTTCACATCCTGAGGTCCCATGAAAATCTGTTTTCTCTGTTCCCTGTTTCTCTCTGTCCACACGTCCGGTCCCGATCTGAACAAAATCTAATATCATCGTGGACTAGTGAGTTTCACCGTGAGGGAGACATGATCGGGCTGGAACAGAGCGTGTGTGCGTTCTTTTCCTTCTTTTTCGACTCCATCTCCAGCTCCGACCTGCTCCCTCGTTGTCCCCGCATATCTCCGGCTTTATCTCTGTTCACATCCCGAGGCCCCGTCACAGTCTGATTCTCCCCTTCTCCGTCTGTTCTCTGTTTCTCTCTGACCACAACTTCCGTCCGGTCGCGTACTGAGCAAAGCAAATCTCATTGCAGGAACATATATTTATATTGATCATCAATGTATGTGAAAATTTAATCAACTTCCAGAGCCACGGGAAAAAGTTATTTGTTTATTTTTTTCTCTCTCCAAATAACTGAGCTCTCCCTGGACGGTTTATCGATCTTTGAAAAATAAAAGATTGATACTGAAAATCTGAATAAAAATTACTTTAAAAGACGTTGTACCACTCTCAGGCGGAGCGTTACTAACTCTGTTGCATTTCCAGTTCCGTCTCACTGATGTCTGTCCTGCCGCCGATTAGCGTTACACAACACTGGTGATTCTCCTCACCTGGGGTTGACGGAAGTAAGAGTCGGCACGACAGATACCTTTTCGAGCGCACAATTGATTTATACGCCTCGCGCCAGTTATTACCAACTCAACACTTTATCATAAATAATGTTTCTATTGATACTTAAGGATTCTGTCCCATCTTCGGCCAGCGTGAATCCCAAGCGACGGCATTCTAGTCTTGTCTAATTATCTCCCAATCAGATTGAGTGGCTTAAAGACTACAACATAAATGCCTGGCAAGATTAAATGACAAGAGCTTCGCATTCCGGAGTTGGTAATGACCTCGGGTTAATTTTGCCTCGTGAAGGCAGCGCAGTTTCCAATGTTGTTGACTGTTGTCCAAGTCTAATCGCAAACTGGAGAACATCTGCAGACGCTGGAAATCAAAGTAATACCCACACAATCCTAAGGAGCTCAGCAAGCCGGCAGAATCTATGCAAAAGAGTAAACAGTCAATGTTCCGGGCCGACACACTTCATCAGGGAGATCCCATTAATAGGATTGGACGTTTCTACCATAATTATATGTACAAGGTGATGAGCGGCATTGATCGTGTGGATAACCCGAGGCTTTTTTTCCCAGGGACAAAATGGCTAATACGCGGGGTATACTTTTAAGGTGCTTGGAAATAGGTACCGGGGGAATGTCAGAGTCCAGTTTTCACACAGAGAGTGTTGGGTGCGTGGAAAACACTGCCGGCGGCGGTGATGGAAGCGAATACAATAGGGTGTTTAAGAGCCTCTCGGACAGGTACATGGAACTTTGAGAAGTAGAGGTCTATGCACCAGGGAAATCCAAGGCAGTTTCTAGAGTGGGTTTCATGGTGGGCACAACATTGTGGGACGAACGGCCTGTAATGGACTGTAGGTTTCTATGTTCTATGTTTTTTTAATTGTAGTATCGGCGACAGATGATGATGTTAGACACCCAGGCATGCCTCTCACAACTGCTAGTAATTGTGCAGAGCACTATGCACTGGGTTGTCTGCGGTCCCGTGTCGTTCTGATAAATTGCCATCAGTAAACCCTTCACATGCTATCCTGCTAATCGCCCTTAAGTATTGCAAAAAAAAGTCACTCATTATCACGACCTGTTTTTGGAACTGGTAAACTAAGAGAATTACCGGGACTACAGGTTGGTACAAGCCCTTCCTGATCGAATAGTGCTTTATGACAGGTTTCATGCTTTACATTGCCCTCAGTGACAAATCATGTAGCCGTATACATGATCTGTCGTGTATATAAAAGCACGAGGAAAGACATTCTTGCCATAGAGGGAGTACAAAGAAGGTTCACCAGATTGATTCCTGGGATGGCAGGACTTTCATATGAAGAAAGACTGGATCGACTAGGCTTATACTCGCTAGAATTTAGAAGATTGAGGAGGGATCTTATTGAAACGTATAACATTCTAAAGGGATTGGGCAGGCTAGATGCAGGAAGATTGTTTCCGATGTTGGAGAAGTCCAGAACGAGGGGATCACAGATTAAGGATAAAGGGGAAGACCTTTAGGACCGAGATGAGTAAAAACCTGTTCACACAAAGAGTGGTGAATCTGTGGAATTCTCTGCCACAGGAAACAGTTGAGGCCTATATTTGAGGAAGTTAGATATGGCCATTGTGGCTAAAGGGATCAGGGGGTATGGAGAGAAAGCAGGTACAGGGTTCTGAGTTGGATGATCAGCCATGATCAGACAGAATGGCGGTGCAGGCTCGTCGGGCCGAATGGCCTACTCCTGCACCTATTTTCTATGTTTCTATGTATAGAGTCTTCGTGTGGTGGGGCGGAATGTACAAGTCCCTCGTGATGTGTGTTTATCGCCCACCGAGAGGGAGGTGCCTGCGAAAGCCACGCGTGTACGACATGCTCAGGCAAAGCAGGGGGAGCAAAGATGACAAACTTTGTTTTAACGATGAAGAAGGAAATATTGTACATCCAGCCTGAGCGGAATGGAGTTGTAGAGCAGCGTTAGTATTAGGCAGAGTTATACACTGTGTGCGGTTTAACTCCTGTAAAGTCTGAAGCACGGGTCCGAGAAGTTGAGAAGTTGCAGTCTTTTCTGACTATAGTGACATGAGGGGTTGAGTTTGGCAATTCAACTCGTTGATTCTGTTGTTCACTCAAAAACCCTACTGCCACTTTGTCCATTGGACCATAATAGATGTGTCCGTTTAAAGAAAGAGTTTCTGCTCTGTTACGCACAGAAAGGAGCTTCTGGTGATCGCTCGGCTGAGATGTTTCGGTGTATCGGGCGGTGCGATGGAAATGCTTCAGAGGTCGGCATGTCAGGATAAGCTGTCGTTGGTTAACATCTTAGTCCAAGTGTTTTTTTGAATTCTGTGTTTGGCAGCGCAGAGTTGTTCTGCAATTCTATCATGTGTCAGGGAAACGGGAAATGAAGTCAGTTATATTGTCTTCTGATTTTTGCCTGCACCAGGTTCCCTCTCCAAAATCACTCTGCTGACCGATTGTCCCACACGGGCAGCCGACCACGGTCCCCTTTAACCACGTCCCCATGGTAACGGAATATCCATCATTATCGTTTCCCCCTCCATTCCTCTGGGGAATTCAAAGGCGCTTTGTACTTCAGGCCAAGTGGGTTCCGCACACCACTTTTCAGAACATCTCAACATTTCCAGGCAAGGAGTTATAAATTTCACAAATTTGTCCCATAGCCCGAACTTCATACGGGGTCTATAGCCCAATTACTGCGGTGGTGCCAATAATATTTTTTTTGGATATTATGTAACAGGATCGAGTTCTGAATTCGCTTCTTTCTTATTTCTCCCCGTTTCCTGTTCAAATACGCAAATTATAGACATGTCCTTTTTTTTTGAGACCCCTCGACCGTTCAGAAGCGACCTTAAAACTGGGCTCATCTTTCCTTGCATAGTTCTTTGTCTTGCTGTTTGTCCCCCTCCTGCTCCTCTGCTTCGTTTGACTGAGCTGTATCAGGCGGGGTCGGGGTGTTTGATTCTGTCGTATCGCTTCTGCTGACATGAAAACTTTGTCCAGACCTGATTCCGGCCTGGTCACAGGCTGTCTAGGTGAGGATATAAACATTGAGACGCCTCCACTTTCTTTTGTTTGGACATTGTTTGGTCAGTCAGTCTATTTTTTTGTTGTTGTTGTTGTTTCGGAGTTCGGTGTCTCTTAGATGACTCCAGCACTTATTCAACTCAAGTCCAGTTTACTGTCATTTAACTACGCACACGCACACCGACAAACGAGACAACGTTTCTCCGACCAAGGGTGTGAAGCACAGCAGCGCACACAGAACACACACAACACAGCAACACTTCTCAAAGCAAGGACAACATCCTCCGATGAGACAGGCACCAATAAACAAAGTTAAGTGCATAAGTCAAAGCACGTTTTTATATAATCATCCCACGTAGGATCTCCGTCTCCGCTACCAGTTTCCTGTTGAAACTATTTGATATACTTTAACTAAAATGATCCCCATAGAGCCACCGTCCTTTGGTCCAACTACACAAGCCACTAGTAAAAGGAATCACATGGCTAGTATACCCACTTTCCAACCAGACCTCATCAGCCGGGAGACACCAGCGGATCTCCCAGTGGTTTCTTTCCTCGTTCAACCTTCGGATGCTTCTTTCTCGTTTTCTTCTTTACCTTTACAGATAAAAATCTCCCCGCATTACACTCATCAACATTACTACCATTACTTATCATCTTCCTTCAATCTACTTACCTTGTTTTCATCTTTATCTTTACAGGGAATTCTCTCAACTCCTCCGCATTCCTGATCAACGTTACTGTACTACTTCCCATCCTACTTCAATCTACTTACCTGGTCCTGCAAAGGGAAGACAGTCAGTCCCAGGCACAAGCGCGAAAGAAATTTCGTTACATTCCTCTCTTCAAATCTAATTTATATCTATTGGTTATATTTCCTAATTGGAGAACATCTTGGGTGGGACTAGGATCCGGTTCCGGATCTCCTTAGTTCACACAACACTTCACATAATACTGCCGTCTTCCCTACTTGGTTCCGCCGATCCCATCCTTTCTACCCGCTCATGGGCCAGGATCAGGGAGGCACAGAGCGGAACACCCAACGGGTGGCGAACTCGAAATTGCCTCTGCGACTCTCAGTCACTCCATCGTTCCACCCCGTTTTGTCGGGATCCTGCTGGACTACAGCAATTTGTCAGAGATATTTCAAAATGAAGTTCGGCACCAGATTTCAATTGGAGAATATTTTATTTTAGCAAGATATCACGGAGAGTCCACATGTGTGGAACTCTGAGGTACAAGTAAAAGGCTTGCCTTTAAATCTAGTAGTAGGGAAGCGTGCGAAACCGTAGAACAATAGAATCTGGTCATAATGTTGTTTTCTTGATTCGTGCTTCATCCGTTTCCACCCATCTGACTTGTGCGGCCGCGTTATCGTTCCGAGGAGTATTGGTGAGAAGAGGATATTCTTCAGTGGAAAACGCAGAAGTCTTCAATTTCACAAACTAAAGCAACATCAGGTAAAACATCGGGATAATCAACGATACAAAGTCCTGCACCGCTTGATTGAAAGACAATGTAAAGAGGCGAAAGAGAATTGGATGAATGAACAGTGCGGTGAAATTGAGCAGTATGAACCAAAAGGTAAAGGATATGAGGAAATGAAGGAGGACTGTGCCATCAGCTGGGTGGATCGAAGACGGTAGTTGTAATCCATGCCATGAAAAAGAAGAGATCACGGACAGATGAGTTAAGTACATCTCGGAATTATTTGAAGATAGCAGGATTGAGGATTTACCACAATCAAATCAAATGACTAATCAGCAGAAAAACAATTGATGTCAGAGATGGAAAGTGCGATTTGGAGTCTAAAAGTCAGAAAGGCGGCCGGTGAAGATTAGATTTCCACTCAAGTTCTGAAATCACTTGGTCCGAAGGGAAAAACGAACTTTTCAGCGATACTAAACAACAGTTATATGACAGGAAATCTTCTGGAGGACTTTCTCAAATAGGTATTTATCGCCTTACCAAAAAAGCCAAGGACGATAAAATGTAACGAACACAGGACGATAAGCATAATGTCCCGTTGCGTCAAGTTACTGTTGAAAATAGTGTTCGGCAGAATGAAAGGTACAATCAGCGGTGAAACTGAAGAAACACAGTTTGGTTTTCGTAAAGGCTCAGGAACAAGGGAAGGAACATTTGCGATGATAAACTTCATGGACAGATGCACTGAGGCACAAAAGACCATCTACTTATGCTTTATTGACTATGAAAATGCTTGTGATAAAGAAAAACATGGGAAAGTAACAGAGACGCTGAACAAGTACGATCTGGGATGGGAGAATAAGGAAATTGTATCGGAAACAGAAAGCGGCGGTCAGGGCAGAAAATGGGCTATCACCATGGGCATGTATTAAACCAGGCGGAAGGCTCTCCGGATTTGTTCAACCTCTATGGAGAATGGATACTCCGGGAATGAGACCATCAGGAGACAGGTATTCCAATCGGAGGCCGGAAGGTGGGAAACATCAGGTATGCAGACGACACCGCGTTGTTAGCTGACAGAACTGCAAATTATGCTAAATAAAGTGAATGAGAAAGGCCTTGAATACGGACTAAAAATCAACTGTAAGAAAACAAAATCGATGGCGGTAAGCAAAACAAACACTAAAGACTCATTCATGATGGTATCATTGCAAGTCAATGGACAAGACATGAACAGGTGCGAAAGTTTGATTATCTTGGCAGTTTTCTGACAGATGACGGGAGATGTGAAGTTGAGATCAGAAGGGGAATAGGTATTGGCTAAGACCCAGTTCATGAAGCTAAATGATCTACTGTGCAATCGGAAGGTAGACAACCTAAAGTAGAATCCGCTACCTCGAGTGTTACGTGTGGTCAGTGCTGAGGTGAGGATCAGAAACATGGAGCCTGAGGAATGATGACATGAAACGAATTGATGTTTTTGAAATGTGCTGCTATCGACGAATGTTGAAGATCAGCTGGTAGAGAAAGTTTCAAATGAGAGGGTTGTGTCCGAAGTTGATGGACCACGGATATTGCTGGAGAAGATCATGAAGTTAAACGTTGCTTATTGTGGACATATCGTGGAGAGATAACATCTTGTCGGATTTGCTATAAGGAACGGTGGGGGGAAAGAAAGGAAGAGGAAGGCAAAGAATAACGTGGCTGGATAACATCAAGGATTGGACCAAGCTAGATAAGTCTAGGGATGTTGTGGACATGTGTCGGGACAGAGCGACATGCCGGAAATCGTCCACCAACTGCAAATTCCTGATGCGACCTAACGACGAAGGCGAAACAACATACAGCACTGTAAATGGTATATTCGGAAATGTCGTCCACAAGGAGAGAGGTTGGAGATCAGAGAGAGAGGGAGGGAGGTGGCGAAGAAGCTTACGAGGGAGGGAGAACGCCGATGCGAATTGGAAGGAGTCGGGTCGAAGAAACGAGTCACCGAGACGGGATGGATGATTCGGCAGCACTTTATAATGGTAGTGCTGTAGTCTCTGAATGGCATGCGTGATGGTAAGCCCTCTACATCCTCACGGTGCATTTTTTTCTCGGTTTTGACTCACTCTTCCCCACACACTCTCATCCAAGACATACCACGTCCGCACACACTCTCACGTCTCTCTGCCCAGGCCCGGTCTCTTTCTTGCCCCAGTGTCTCTCCGTATATCTCGGTCTTCGTCGATCTCCGATCTCTCCAGCCATTCGAAATCTCTCTCATCACCCTACCTCTCTCACCACACATAGTTCCCCTCTCCTGTCTCTGTTCTCCACTATCCCGTCCAGTCCCCCCGTCTCTCTCTCTCTCAACATTGCTCTCTCTCTTACCTCACTCCCAGATTTTTTCTATCTCCATTATTTCTACCCACGTCTCCCTCTCTCCACACTCGCATTCTATTTCACCTTCATTACTGAAATGCAGTGAGGCACCAATGGCTCAAAAACATTGAAATTAAACATTTGTAACGATATCTCACAACAAAAACACTAAAAGCGAAACAAACAAACTGCGAGGGGAACTCGGCAGGTCATGCAGCATCTACGGGAATGAATAAACAGCCGAAGTGTCGGGCCGAGACCCTCCTCCAGGATTGGAAACGAAGTGGTGAGACGCCAGAATAAAAAGGTAACGGAGGAGGAGAAGGATAGCTGCCCGGTGATAGGTCGAGCCTGGTGGACAGGAAGACTAAAGGGATGGAGAGGAAGGAATTGGATTGGAGTGGAGAATGGTCCACAGGAGAAGGAGAAGCTGGAGTGGACGGACAAGGTGGTGATAGGCAGGTGAGAATAGTTAAAAGGCCAGACTGAGGAATAGAACAAAAGGGGAAGGGTGATCATTCCTTCTACCGGAAGGAGAATCGATATTCATACCATATGGATGGAGTCTATCCAAAACACATATACAGTGGCATGCAAAAGCTTGGGCAACCCTGGTCAAAATTTCTGTTACTGTGATTAATCAAGTGAGTAGAAGATGAAATTATCTCCAAAAGTCTTAAAGTTGTAGATGAAACATGTTTTTCAACAGTTTAAACAAGATTAGTGCATTTTTTTTTTGTTTTGTACAATTTTAGAGTGAAAAAAGGAAAGGAGCACCATGCAAACGTTTGGGCACCCACAGAGATTTAAGCTCTCAGATAACGTTTAGCAAGGTCTCAGACCCTAATTTGCTTGTGAGGGCAATGGCTTGTTCACAGTCATCCTTAGGAATGGCCAGGTAATGCAAATATCAAAGCCTTGTAAACACCCTAATTCCTCAAACCTAGTCCGAACAATTCGCAGCCAGGGGTCCTATAAGCAGCTGGCTAGCACTCTGAAAATTAAAATAAATTATGCCCACAAAGTAGAAGGTTATAAGAAAATAGCAAAGCCTTTCCAGGTAGCCGTTTCCTCAGTTAGTAATGTAATTACGAAATGGCAGTTAGACGAACGGTGGAGGTCAAGCTGAGGTCTGGAAGACCAAGAAAACTTTCCGAGAGAATTGCTTGTAGGATTGATAGAAACGCAAATCAGAACCTCCGTTTTACTGCAAAAGACCTTCAGGAAGATCTAACAGACTCTGGCGTGGTGGTGCTCTGTTCTACTGTGCAGCGATACCTGCACAAATATGACCTTCATGGTAGAGTCATCAGAGGAAAATCTTTCCTGCGTCCTCACCACAGACGTCAGCGTCAGAAGTTTGCAAAGGAGTATCTAAACAAGCCCGATGCTTCCTGTTGTCTAATGAAGTTAAAATAGAACTTATTGGCCGCAATGAGCAAAGGTATCTTTGGAGAAAAAAAAGGTGCAGACGTTCATGAAAATAACACCAGCAAATTATTGAAGAAAACATCACACCATCTGCAAAAAAAGCTGAAGATGAAAATAGGATGGCTTCTAAAGCAGAATAATGATCCCAATCACACTTCGAAATCCACAATGGACAAGGTCAAGTGGGGCAAACTGAATGTTTTGCCATGGAACTCACAGTCCCCCGACCTAAACATCATGGAAAATCTGTGGATATACCTCAAAAGGGCAATATATGCAAGACGGCCCAAGAATTTTACAGAACTAGGAGCCTTCTGCAAGGAAAAATGGGCGAAATTCCCAAAACAAGAATTGAAAGACTCTTAGGTAACACGAGTGAATCTGCAGATGCTGAAAATAAAGAAAGACTCTTAGCTGGCTACAGAAAGCGTTTACAAGCTGTGATACGTGCCAAAGGGGTATTACTAAGTAGTGACCATGCAGGGTGCCTAAACTTTTGCCTCGGGCCCTTTTCGTTTTTTTTAAAATTATTTTTAAACTCTAAGAATGGAAATAAAACAGTAATCTTGCTTAAAATATTAAAGAAAAGTTTCACCTTTAACTTTATGTTTCTTTTTTTTTGGAAATCAAGTCATCCTTTCCTCGCTTAGCTATTGACAGTAACAGAGATTTTGACCAGGGCTGCCCAAACTTCTGCATGACCCTGTAGGTTGTTGCTCCTCCACCCTGACGGTGGTCTCATCAGGGAAGAAAAGGAAACTGCGGAACAGGAACAGGAATCGGAATGAATATGTTTGGCCTGGGGGAAGATCTGTTTTTGGCGGATGGAGCTGAGCTGCTCGAGGAAATGGTTCCCAATCAACGATGGGTCTCGCCAATGAAGAGAAAGCCGTTTCGGGAACGTTGGACACACAGACTACCCCAGTGGATTCGTATGTAAATTGTTGTCTCACCTGGAAGGGCTGTTTGGGGAAAGGACTGGTGGTGAGGTTGGAGGTGGACGGGCAGGTGTAGCGCTGCGGCCGCTTGCAGGGGTAAGCGCCGGGAGGGAGATCAATGGAGAGAGACGGAAGGGAAACGGAATAGCGGAGGAAGCGATCTCTGTGGAAAGCGGAGTGTGGTTTGGGGACGGTGATGGGGTGGTAAAGGTAAATTTGTTTGTACGATTTCTTTGGAGAAGGTGGAAGCTGCAAATTGTGATTTTTTTAGGTGCAGAACGTCGTGGGGTGGTAGGTTAGAGCAAGAGGAACTCCATCGCCGATAAACTGATGGAAGACTTGGTGAACGCGGATGGAGTGATCCCACTTTTAAAGCGATGCTACCGACAAAGATATCACTACCTCCCGTCGCCATCTCTCCGCTCCCCGCTGTTTCATTCAGCCCTCCGCACCTATCTCCCTCGCGGTGCATATCCCTGCAAGCACCCAAAGTACTACACCCGCACATTCATCTCCTCCCTCACCATCAGTCCGAGCCCGAACAGTCTGCCAGGTAAGGCAACACTTCATCTGCGAATCTGCTGTGGTCGTCCATTGTGTCTGGTGCTCCTGGCGGGCACTCCTCTACATTGGAGAGACCCGGGACATAATGGGCTCGTTCCGTTGATCACCACCGCTCCATCCGTGAATAGCGGAGCTTTCTGGTGTCCAAACATTTTAATTCTGATTCCCAATCCGACATCTTCTGTCCATTGCTTCCTCTTGTGCTACGGTGAGGCTGACCTCAAGAGGGAGGAGCGACAACTTACTTTCCGTCCAGGTAACCTCCAACCTGGTGTCCTGATTGTCGAAATAATGATCCCTCCCCCTCCCCTCTTCTTCTATTCAGCACGCTGGTTCATGCCTATTCTCACCAGCCTATCACCTCACTCGGCGTCCCTAAATACCTCCGGTTTTCCTGTACCCCACTGTCCTCTCTTATCAGATTCCTTCCGCTCCAGCCCTTCGTCGTTCACCTGGTTTCATCCATCACCTTTCCCCGCTAACGTCATTTTATTCTGTCGTCTTCCCCCTTACTCTCCAGACATGCAGAAAGATTTCTACCCGATATATCAAGCGCTTATTCATTTCCATAAATGCTTCCCGGCCCTACTGCATTCATCCCGCAATTGTGTGTGTGTGTGTGTGTGTGTGTGTGTGTGTGTGTGTGTGTGTGTGTGTGTGTGTGTGTGTGTGTGTGTGTGTGTGTGTGTGTGTGTGTGTGTGTGTGTGTGTGTGTGTGTGTGTGTGTTGCCTTGGATTTTCAGCATCTGCTGAATTAGCCGTGTTTAAAATATTAATGTGTCTGCGTAATTTGAAAATTTGAAATGGATGGATACGCACGGACGAGTGAATGATTCAGCAATAGTTCACCGCAGGTCGTGCTTTCGGAGAAAATGTGAAAAGAAGACAAGCATCTCTACTCACAATCTCAGCAGGAAAAAAATTCAGCCCAAAAATAAACAGAAATGTATCACGTGTTCTGCTCCTAATAGTGATGGATTTTATACGAACGACCAAATGCCCTGTGATAACGCAATACCTCACAACGGTGGTGCACATCAAAATAACACAGAAGCTGTCACACTTTACCAGTCCAGGCTATTTCAGCTTCCGGAGTGGTAAAGAAATATCAGCAAATTTACAAGTTTATAATCACTGTCCCACAGACCGGGGTCATCAGATCAAGATGCAAACAGCTGGAAACAAGATCAAAGGCGAATCAGCAATACATCCCGGCAAAGAAACAGCGCCCAGACAGAGCAATGCGCAAAATGGTTTTAGCATCTTGGACTCCAGCACCGCGGGCCGATAAAGCGCCTGCGGTTATAGAGTATTTGTGTCTGGCTTGGCCACGGCCATAATAATGCATCACGGAACCGGAAACAGGAATATGTTGTGTTGAAGTGCCAACGCATCTGAATGTTCCTCATTCATCTCCGTGCCGCTGAGAACCTGGATCAGATTCCCACATGGCGGATGGTTCTCTCCCTGCCACTGGCGAGAGTAGAGCTGCGCTCAATTCGGATGGCCCATTTAGAAACTAGATCATTTCGAAAGTGATACCTGGAGTATGCGGGAGTGTTTTCCACAACTAGAAATTTCAGCCAATTTTTCAAACAGAGTGCGAGGGAATATTTTGCAACAGTAAGTGTAAATTATGGGCAAACCTCCCTGAGTTTCGCATGTACAAGTTAACATAATTTGCATTCGAGGGGAAAATTGCAAATCACTGAACTAGTAAATTGGGCAGAGAACCAACTGGATTGTAAACGGCATAAACCGTGTCACGAGTGCAGTTAATTTAACCACTTCCGCTGTAACGACGACAGATACATGAAACAAGGGGCAAATAGAGGGGTTGCATTGAAACCAGTTGGACACGAACATAATATCTCAATGTCCAGAACAAGGGGGCAGTATTTTCATTACTTTAAATAGTCAATCAGATATAGGTTTGAGAGGGAATCTCTTCACTGTATCGCAGTAACGGGAGCACCATATTTCATACAGTATTCCTCACAAGGGGTCCAGAGATTTCTGTTTTACCCGATTAGTTGCGAGGGTGGAATTGTCCGCCCTCCAGACACCAATCACGCTAGTTTCATCACGTGATGCCCGAACCCAGGCGCCCGATTCAATCACTGAGCCACTCTCCATGCGGAACACGGAGAGAGTTGGTCGAAAGCAAAGTCGGTGCATCATACCGACTTCACCCCATGTCTACATTTCAGAAGGTCGATTGTTCCTCTGTGGCTTTACTTTAATTTCACATTCCGCAATCCCGTCTCCGAAGTGACAGGATTTCCTGAACCACTGGATCTGCAGGTCGATTCCTTGTTTTCCTGGTCACAGCCTGTAATTCAGACAGTATCCTGGTAAAGCACTCTTTCAAAAGCTGCCGCATACTCATTTCCCATAGGGGTAGAACCAGACGACTGCTGGCTGACAAATGTGATTCCTCTGTTCAGGAAATGGGGAGAAGATAGCACTGAGAATCACAGACCAGAGTCTTACTTCAGCGGTGGCTGAATTATTGGACGGACAGGATTTACTAGTATTTGCAGAAACATGGTCTGATTAAGGATTGTCAACATGGCTTTCTAAGAATCAAGTCATGAATCACGAGCCTGACGAATTCTGTGATGAAGTGACGAAGCAATTTTTAAAAAAAATTTTTAGATTATGAGGACACTCAGTCCTCGTTTATTGTCATTTAGAAATGCATGCATGCATTATGAAATGATACAATGTTCCTCCAGAGTGATATCACAAAATAAAAAAAGGACAAACCAGGACTCACACATTGATGAAGGTAGAACAGCGGGTGTGTTGCAGGTGGACTTTAGTAAGGCGTTTGATAGGATTCTCCATTGTAGGGTCATCCATACATTCTGGGGACATACGAGCTGAAAATGTGGCTGTGTGAATACAGAATTAGCTTTCGCAGAGAAGACAGAGGACGGTAGTATTTGGCGAGTATTCCGCTTGGAGGTCTATGACCATTAGTGTCTCCAGGGGAATCTGTTCTGAAACCACTGTTGCTTGCGACTTTTAAAAATGGCTTGGTTAGGGTAGTTGGGGCGGGATTGAAAGTTTTCAGACGATACGAAAGTTGACTAAGTGGTCGTTAGAGTGGAGGATTTTTATTTAGTTGGACCGGAACATTGCTGATCGGTTGGAGCATCAACGGATATGGGGAGGAGTCAGGCGAATGGGGTTGAGTGGGATCTGGGATGAGCGATGATGGAATGGCAGGGTTCACGCAATGAGTTGAATGACTTGATTCTGCTCCCATGTCTTATGCTCTAATGGTCTGTACGGGTTTGTTGGAGGCACGTTCGTTATACAGAGAATGGAACGCTCCCACAGAGGCGGATACACTGGGGGCATTCACAAACTCTTATTTAGGTACATTGGTTATCTAAATAGCAGGCTGTATTGTAGCGGATGGTTAGATTTATCTTAGGGTAGATTAAAATGTCGGTACAACGTCGCCGGCCGATGCGCCTGTGATGTGCTGTAATGTTCTATGTCCTATCCTCCCAGTAACTGTCATTGAATAGAAAACTGTAACTGAAATCCTACCGGAGTTTATATGAATTCCTGACTATTCCACTCACTCACCTTCCCACTGATGGCAAACATGCCACATACGCTTATAACATCCGGCCAGCTTGCGTACACACTGTCGGTGAGCTCTGTATTTCGGCGGACAGATTACTCTGTAAAGCAATAGTGGACAATTCTGTTAACCGTCTGTCATTGATCGCATACCTTCACTTACAGTAGAACTCCAAGTGCAGCCCCCGCATTTGCTTGGATTCAACTCCAACAGACACGTCCATAACTCAACCAAGCAACTGGTTTAGAAATTTGTAACCCTTGTTCTCCCTCACACAACATTTATTAGCTAAGTTTTTCTTTCATTTCAGAAATATCTGCTGACCTTTATTTTTCAATCCATTGGACGTCATTCACATATTCTGTGCGCTCTCCAATATATATCAGCTCCCGGCTTTCATCAGTGATTACGAATGGAAGGGAGAGGCAGGCAGAGCAGAAGAAGAGTGCACGAGCAGTGTGTCAAAAGGCGTCACACGCCTACGTTGGCATTCGTTTCAGTAATGACTGATCTTTACCGGCATGCATAGTCTTTCGATGCCAGTTCCGAAAAGCTCGCTATCGCTCTAACTTCCGTTTTTTTTTCAATGTGCACGGGCTGTTTCTGACGATCTGCCTCTCGGAGAACGCGGTGTCAATGCAATTCAATTAACAGCAGGTTTTAGTCAAAATGTCCCTTGTTCACGAGTGGCAGACAATTGAAAACATTCAACATATTTTCTGCCCAATTCAAAGCTACGTTTTGAATACTATCGCCCTGACTCTTCAAAGCCCAAAAAATAGAGATATAAAGGGATTATCCTTGAACAGGAAGAACTTACAGCCTGCGGTACGAATTAAATTAATGAAGTGGTTGTGTTCTGCAAAGACGTCGGCGCTGCCGGGTCAGATCCCCGGTAAGAGGAGAACACTGCTACTGAAGTACAGAATGATAGGAATTTAGGTCATCCCGGAGCCGGAGAATAACAGCCGGACAGAGAAATCCGCAAAGCCATGCGCTTGAAATGGCCACTCTCAGTGATAAATGATTGCATACAGATGATTGCTAACAAAATTATACAATTATAATGCCGATTAGATCTTAAATATAAGAGATTACAAATATAACTGAAATGTAGCGAAATTCACTCAAAATGTCGGAGCTGAATAAACAATCGATGTTTCTGATCGAGCCCCTTCTTTAGGATTCGTCTGGTGTCTCTATCGCCGGAGTACTTGGTTCGGATATTGAAGGACAGTTTGTTCGGATGCGGAAGGACACTTGGTTCGGATGTGGAAGGACAGTTTGTTCGGATGTGGAAGGACACTTGGTTCGGATGTGGAAGGACAGTTTGTTCGGATGTGGAAGGACACTTTGTTCGGCTGTGGAAGGACAGTTAGTTCGGATGTGGAAGGACACTTTGTTCGGATGTGGAAGGACAGTTTGTTCGGATGTGGAAGGACACGTTGTTCGGATGTAGAAGGACACTTGGTTCGGATGTGGAAGGACAGTTTGTTCGGTTGTGGAAGGACAGTTTGTTCGGATGTGGAAGGGCAGTTTGTTCGGATGTGGAAGGACACTTCTTTCGGATGTGGAAGGACAGTTGGTTCGGATATGGAAGGACAGTTTTCCTTCAGGTGCTGCTACACAATACTGGCACCAGTTTCAATTATAAAAAGAGACGGGAAAATACGCACAATGTTTGTTCCTGGTCCTCAGTTGCTGAAATTATATGTTGTAACTATGTGGTTTTGTGCAGGTCTTGTAGCTTTAGTCCTTGGTCTTGTTTTGTCTGGTGGATTTGGATCTCCTTTCCTTTGGAACGTGCTAAGACAGTAGCGCAGTATTAATAAGCAGCAGCCTCTCCGGACTCTGGATTGGGGATTGTCAAACGTTATGTGGATTTTCTGGTGTAGTCTGTTTTGTCATATGCTTTTGTGATATCATTCTGGAGGAACGTTGTCTCATTTTTTAACTGCATTGCATTTTTGGTTTCTAAATGACAATAAAATGAATCTGATTCTGAATCTGATATGTGGCAAAGCTACAGCGGTCACATGGGCAATGAAAGAATGCTTCCGTCCCTTGCTCACGAAAATGTAAAAGGGAACATGGTCTGCTTTGAAATCTAGTGAACACAATGCAAGATTCAGCAGGAATATTTTCTGTTGCAATAGAGGCTCCATTCTGGGATTCACGGACCGCTCTGTTAATGGTAGGAGTCCACGGCATAAAAAGTTTTGGAAACTCCTGGGCTACAACATAGTTGAAACTACAACATAGTTAGATCTGATTTAATGGAAGGAAACTAAATTACACAGTACTATATTCCCAATGAGTTTGTATAAACGCGGGTAATGAAAGGCATTGTGTAACGATCCGGCAGGTGCCTGAAACTCATACATGGTCATGAATTCCTGCCATCCTTATTATGTGTTTGTGAAGGGAATGTGATGTCACAATCAAACCCCACAACCCCAGTAAGCATATATGTTGACGTCACAACACAGAAGTTTAGCACGTGAAAAAGACATCATTAATACCTGCACATGCATAATAGACCCTGACGTCCAGCACGCATTTTGGATTCAGCCGAAGTTTTATACACGCAACAAAAAGACAAGCAATTCAGGCAGAATCTATGGAGGGAAATTCGTAGTTGTGACTCCCGACCTTATTCGGAATGGAAAAGAAGTTAACAGACGTCAGACTAACGTAATGTGGTTGGATTCCAGACTACATATTGCAAGGTTGTATTGTAAGTATATTCATAAAATTTTCCCCAGATTCTGCATTTGAACGCTTACAATCTTCTACAGACACACAGTGGTTTGTACATTTTGTCTGCTTTGGCATGTTCATTGTCACATCTGATGTCATCGCCGTACTTACTTTATAAACTTACTTTGAAATTTGAACTTCATCATTCTTAGTTCTGAATTTCAGTTCTTCATCTTCCACAGAGGACTTTAATCTGATGTTATACGTATGAATAGTCACGTGGTGCGCAAAGGTAATAATCACATTGTTGCTGCTTAATCTGCTGGTCACGTTTCCATGTAAAACACAGCGAGTTATAAACTGAGAGCTGAAACAGCCACTGAGCCGCGATACAAAAGTAACATATTCTACATATTTATGCCAAAACACAATTAGGGATAATTGCACGCACATGTTATTTACAGAGCTTGCCATTCAGTGTAAAAAGATACTTCGCCCCATTCTTCAGCTCCTCCCTGAACTTCCTCTGTGTCAGTCCATAGATACACGTGTTGGTGCAGGAACTGAGCAACATCAACATATACCCAAATTCTTGCAGGATAAATGTAGGCGTGTTATAATATTTTTCTGTGAAATGAACGTTTACCGCTGCCCAGGTCATGGAGTGCACAATATTGGTTATCCACAATAAAATGAAATTGGCAGATAGAGCGAACAACAAAACCATTGAATTTCTCCGGTTCTTAACCTCTGGATCACTTTTGTTGTCAGTATTGCTCCGAAGTCCACGGCGAACTATATTCGCTGCTATAATAGATCTGGTGGTTAAAACATTGAACAACAGAATTAAACCCACTGGCAATAATGGGGTCATGATAGTATCAAATAACTCGTAACCTCTCCACAGGGATGATGTATAGTACTCGGGTCTGGGAATGCACTTCCCTGGCTCTCCTGCCAAGTAAAATGGAAATGACTGAACACAGCTACATACGGCCACCGCCACGATCACCACGGTCGCTGTTCTCTCCGTACAATATCGGGGCCGCAACTTCTGAAGGCAGATCGCGACGTAGCGATCGAAAGTGAAAGCAACAGTCAGCCAAACGGAACAATCCAATGCTGCAATCGTCGGAATAGGTCCCACAATACACAGCGGGGGTTTCACCAAAAAAACAGCACACGGATAGAGAGCACTGATTTTATCAAATACAACACCAAAGAGAACGACCATCAGATCCGCTGCCGCCATGGCCACGAGGTAGCGAGTGATACATTTGGAGAGCCCACAATTTCTGCGAGACAGGATCACAATCGCCACTAAATTAACTGGGAAAAGAGAGATAAAAAGAGACAGTAATTTTTCAATGTGGCTCGATCGCTCAGTGTGACTTTGCTTGCATGGCAAAACAGGTAGTCCATATCGCGCCGTTTAGGTAACAGTCTACACTATTGTTCCTTTTACCAAAATGCATTACCGTACATTTCCCAATACTGTATTCCATCTCTCACTTTTGTGCCCATTCTTCCAATATGTCTAAGCACCGCTGCAATCGCATTGCTTCCTCAGCAATACCTACCTATCCACCCATCATTCGTATCATCCGCACATTTTGCCACAAAGCCGTCAGTCCCATCATGGTAATCCTTGGTGGCAGAGAGAAGAAATCCATGGTGGAAATTAGTGTCTGGGATCGCAAATCAGCGAATAGTGATCTGTTCGGCGATCGTTGCCGGGCCAATTGTCATGTGTCATCTATATTGAAGATTTCGATAACAATGTGCAAAACCCTGGGAATAAATTTACAGAGGACAATAAAATAGATTGTCTAATGGAGAGTGAGGTCAGCTATCAAACATCAGGCTGCTATCTTCATCGGTTCAGTCAGTTGGACAAAGAATGGAATGGTGGAGCTTAATTGGGACACATGGAGGGTTTTACTTTTGGAAAGATAAGCGCGGCAGGAGTTTCTCAGCGAACGTTTGGGATCCGTGGAGTCTTGAGAATAGAGGTGTGTATATTTCAAGAACATGATTCACTGAAAGTGGAACATAAGGAGGACAGGGTGGTTATGAAGCTCGGATCGATAGGCTTCATCAGTGAAGGAAATGAGCAGACAAATTTGGATGGGAATGGAAATGCGCACGTCTGTGTTACGCCTGTACACAAACAACTGTGAGCATTGTGGTCACCTTGTAGTTGGAAAGGCTCACACTGAATTAGTCCAGAGACAATTTACCAGAATGTTTCCAGGATTGTAGAAACTGCTTTGCAGAGAGAGATTGATCAGAGCCGGACATTATTCGCTGCAGGGCCGGTAGATGGGCGTTAATCACACAGAAGCACAGAAAACCACAAGGGACAGAGACAGTGTAAATTCACCCAGTCTATTCTTACAGGGTTGCGGAATCCTGATCCTGACGGCGCGGGTATAAATGGAGTGGGAAAGGTTCAATAGGTATTTGTGGGGCAACGTTTATACAAATGGGGCAAGTAGGTGAAATATGCTGCGCGATGACGTGGCTGCAGGAGATCCAATAATAAAAGGCAGTTGGACGGGTAAATGGTAATGAAGCGTTTGAAAGGTTGTGAGTCGAACGCTGAAACATCGCGCGGCATCTTTTTGACATGGAGTCTTCGGATCAAAAATCTATTTTTCGTGCTGCATAACTCCAACCCTCCAAAACAAATTGGAATTCTCGTTTATCCTAAATTCAGGGTATTTTCATAGAACACTTTTCACTCTGGATTAATTTAATTTTTCTCCTATATCCCTCATGAACTTCCGTTGACCCTTCAGATATCAGTTTCCAACGGACGGACAGCCAGGACAGCACTGAATACACAGGACAGTCACCATAACTATTCCAGATAGGGGACATCATGAATCAAACACAATCACTTTGTATTATAATCTGAACCAGAGTCGGGTTTAATAGCAGCGGCAAATTCATTACATCCAAAACAGAAATGTTATGATTATACAGAAAAGGTTATGATACAGTACATTAAAACAAACAAGAAAAAAAAGAACAATAAAAATATCAAAGTCACGCAAATCATATTTTAAACAAATCGATGTAAAGTCTTTCTTTCTTCATTATTTCCTGAGTGATTTTATATGAAAAAGACTTGAACAGGAAAACACGTCCTCTCTAAATTGCAGCGCATAATTTAAAGACTACAGTATGTCGCACATCTCGGCATTTCCGTGACCTTACCTGGAAAACCAACGGCTGCCAGTACGGGATAGTAAATTGAGACGATATAATAAATTGCTGGATATCCCATTTTCTGCCAGAAGCGTCGATCAGTTGTACGAAAAGTGCCCAGATGCGGTGGTTCAGTGAGCCTTATACACCAGGAGGAATGTCCCTTAAGCCAATTAATGCCCCCTTAGCTACATTAGCTACAGGACAGTGAACAAACAACCAGTGTTTGTTTCGGTCTATTTTTACTCATTGTGACATTGGGTAACACACTGAACTCTTGGCGGTGCATGACAAACAATGGGTTCGATGTTCATTCAATGTATTTCAGAGGAGCCAGTGAAATAGTGTACCACAGCAGAAAAAACTGGACCCATCCAGTCCGTGTCAAATTCTGCCTCGACTTCCGTACCGTTACATTCACGTACTTACCCAAATTTGTCTTAAATGTTACTTCAAGCCCATGTCCACCACTTTCGCTGGCAACTAGTTGCACAGTCTCCCCACTCGTAAAACAGAGCTCCGCATCAGTTTCCATTAAATATTTTACTTTTCATCCCTAACCTATGAACGGTAGTTTTAGTCTTACCCAAATAGTTACAAAAGCCTGATTCCATTTACCCCTCATAATATGTATGCCTCTGTGCAATCTCCCCACATTCTACCGTGCTCAGGATAAGGAAAACAAAATCAATGTCCGAACCTATTCAAACATTCCCTATAAATCAGGTCTTCAAGCTTCAACAAAGGTTTTGTGAACTTTCTCTGTATTTGTTCACTCTCAGTGATTTACTTGTGCAGGTAGTTGATCAGAACTCCACATAATACTCCAAACTGAGTCTCGCCAACGTACAATTAAATTTCAGAATTACATCCTCAGCTAAACAGTCTCATTTGTCAATGCCTAACTGCCCAAACCCGCTTTACGACCCGATCTCCCTCAGACTCCACTATCAATGAATAATGGATCGGTACTCACAGACCCCTTTGTTCACTGCGCTACTCAGTGCCGTACTATTCCATGTGTACGTCCCACGCTGGTCAGTCCTCCCAGTGTGCAACATCCCGCACGTCCGCATTAACAACAGAGCCGGCGGTGATCACTGCGGCACTCCACTATTTTCAGGCCTCCATTCAGAGTGGCAACCATTTAACTTTACTCTCAGGCTTCTACCGTAGTCATGTTGAATCCGGATTATCACATCCCACCGAAAGAAAGGGACTGAACCGTCTGGACTAACCTCCCATGTGGGCTTTGTCAAACCCTTGTTGATGACAAGTCAACGAGATCCGCTGTCACATCTTCATCAGATTTTCTGGTAACTCCTAGAAAAAAGGTCTGTAAGATTGCTGATATATGACGTAGCACTCACAAAGCCACGTTGAATTTCAACAATAATGCCATGTCTATCTAAATACCGACCATATATATACAGTCCCTTCGAGTACCTTGAAATAATTTTCCCACTACCGGCTTCAGATACACTGGCCTGTAATTTACCGACATAATCCGAGCCCTTCCTGAGCAAAAAAAAAAAGGACAATACCTGTCCTCCAAGCACCTGGCATTTTAACCGCGATTCAGGATCTTCTAAATATTAATGGACTTGCCTTACACAAGGGTTGCGTGGACAACTTTTCAAGGATCTGGACATTAGCCACCATAATTTGATTCAAAACAAATTTATCCGTCCGTCTGTCTATCTATCTATCTATCTATCTATCTATCTATCTATCTATCTATCTATCTATCTATCTATCTATCTATCTATCTATCTATCTATCTATCTATCTATCTATCTATCTATCTATCTATCTATCTATCGGTCCTGTTCACCCTGTACACATCAGACTTCCAATATAACTCGGAGTCCTGCCATGTGCAGAAGTTCGCTGATGACACGGCCATAGTGGGGTGTGTCAGGAATGGACAGGAGGAGGAGTATAGGAAACTGATACAGGACTTTGTGATATGGTGCAACTCAAACTACCTGCGTCTCAATATCACCAAGACCAAGGAGACGGTGGTGG
This sequence comes from Hemitrygon akajei, assembly GCF_048418815.1. Classification (NCBI taxonomy): domain Eukaryota; kingdom Metazoa; phylum Chordata; class Chondrichthyes; order Myliobatiformes; family Dasyatidae; genus Hemitrygon; species Hemitrygon akajei. The sequence continues at coordinate 2,185,591 of NW_027331939.1, read as the reverse complement.
ACTTTAGGAGATCTGGGCCTCATATGGAGCCAGTGATCATTAATGGAGAATGTGTGGAGCAGGTTAAGACCTACAAGTATCTGGGAGTACAGTTAGACGAGAAGCTAGACTGGACTGCCAACACAGATGCCTTGTGCAGGAAGGCACAGAGTCGACTGTACTTCCTAAGAAGGTTGGCGTCATTCAATGTCTGTAGTGAGATGCTGATGTTCTATAGGTCAGTTGTGGAGAGCGCCCTCTTCTTTGTGGTGGCGTGTTGGGGAGGAAACATTAAGAAGAGGTACGCCTCACGTCTTAATAAGCTGGTAAGGAAGGCGGGCTCTGTCTTGGGCAAAGTACTCGAGAGTTTAACATCGGTAGCTGAGCGAAGGGCGCTGAGTAGACTACGGTCAATTATGGATAACTCTGAACATCCTCTACATAGCACCATCCAGAGACAGAGAAGCAGTTTCAGCGACAGGTTGCTATCGATGCAATGCTCCTCAGACAGGATGAAGAGATCAATACTCCCCAATGCCATTAGGCTTTACAATTCTACCGCCAGGACTTAAGAACTTTTTAAAAGCTATTATTAATGCTTTTTGAGATAGTGATTTAGATGCATATCATATTTTTTACTGAGTTAAGTATTGTATGTAATTAGTTTTGCTACAACAAGTGTATGGGACATTGGAAAAAAGTTGAATTTCCCCATGGGGATGAATAAAGTATCTATCTATCTATCTATCTATCTATCTATCTATCTATCTATCTATCTATCTATCTATCTATTTATATATATATATATATATATATATATATTATATCTGTCGATATACTATTTATCTGTCTATCTATCTATCTTACTTTCTATCTATCTCTCTGTCTATTTATCTGTCTTCCTAAGTCCCTTTCAGGTTTTCTGCTAGAGCAACATCAGGGCAGATTTTAAACCTGTTGATTTCCTTCTTGTGTTCTCTTAAAAGGTGTTTATCCCTCACGTTTGTTATACAGACCAAACGTCTGCCTAACAGAAGTAAATACACCCCTTGAAAAGCAAGCTTCTGTAAGAATGGGGGACTTTGGATTTCGTTTTAACAGGAATATAGGAGCAGTGTACACTCAATACCGCTTCTGAAGGCCTCCCACTTACCCAGCATTCATTTGAACAGATTTGGCAAATTCTATCCCATCCATTTCTTTACAGAATCAAAGTCCCAGTCAATATGTTGAAAGTTAAACTGAACTACGAACACAACCTTCACTTTTTGCAGCAATCTGACGTTTCTGCAAATTTGCTCCTCTCATTTCCGCCGCTCTTCAATGTAGTCAGTGACGTGATCATCGCTTTGGTTTAATTCCGTTGTACTCATGCAGACTCATTGGAGGAGTCCTCCAGTCAGTCCTGCCCGAGCTCTGTTGTTACATCTTCCATGACCAGTAATGCCGCCCTTTCCTCTTTAATAACCACCTCACCTTTCTATCGTTTATGAAACAACTGAACCGCGGAACATTGAGCTGCCGGCGCTGCCACCCCGCATGCAATGGTTACCAATGGCTATAATAGCATAAACCCACTTGTTGATCCTTACCAAAATCACTCATTGTATTGAAATAGACGCAGTTCAGACTATGCACAACATTTCAATCATGTCTTTTAATGCAGACATAATATCTACATTCCCCACAACTACTTCACTAGATGACCTGTCACACTCATTTCCATATCACCACAACTTTATTTTGTACGTCTCGGAGCAGTACCAGGAAACCTCGACACAACGAAATTGGTTCCCGTGCAGTTGATGTGCAATCTGTTCCCGTTGTGAACGTCCTGCCTTCCGTGGAAGAGAGTCCAATGATCCACATTCTGCATCCTGTCTCCTTCCCCACGTGCTGAACTGTGTCATGTTCATAGTTCAATCGTCAGTGACATGTGGTACGGGTAGCAAACTCGATACCACCAACCTTGTGGTCCGGCCCTTTAACTTATCACCTAAATACCGGAACTGACTTTGCAGGACATCGTTACTCGTCTTTTCCATGTATTTGATTTCCTCCCACCCCCAACGCCCACATTAACAATGCTATTATCCGAAATTTCACCGACCCTGCTACCTCGGGGCCATACTATCTTGGAATCTCGCTGTATTACCAATGAATGCCTTGTTGTTTCTATCAGTTTGCTCTCTAATCCCAGTCCAGTAGTGAGGTGGAAGACAATGTATACAAGGGAGACCCTGGAGCGTTTACAGGACTGGACTGTATTCAGGGATTCACCTTCGACTCTGGAGTCCACCATCTGTGCGGATTGGAAATAACATCTCCGCTCGCTGTCAATCAGCACTGACGCGCCACCAGGATGCCGCTGTTGTCACCGACTACATTAACCCTGCGGGGATAAGTGTTTGCCTATGAAATCTCTCTGTACATTCTCAATCAAAAACCTGCGGACGAACAATGAGGTTCGTAGGGCCAGATCTGTGGCATTTAACTCCGGTGAACCAGGTCTGTACGGGAAAACCTGGTATGACTTGCAGAGGACTATTTCCAGAGCTAAGAAACAGTTCCGAAAGAGCTTAGAGGCGACGTCGGGTACACGTCAACTCTGGCAGGGTTTGCAGCTATGACTTCCTACAAAGCAAAACCCAACATCATGAAGGACAGTATTGTTTCGCTTCCAGTCGAGCTCAACCCTGTTTATGCTCGATTAGAAAGGAAGAATAAAGTTTCAGCTGTGAGAATCCCTGCAGCATCCGGTGACCTTGTGATCTCTGCGTTGGAGGCCGACGTCAGGTTGTCCATCAAGAGGGTGAACCCTGCAAGGCGGCAGTCCCCTGAGGAGTATCTGACAAGGCGCTGAAAGCTGTGCCATCCAACTGGCAGGGGGATTGAGACATTTTCAATGGCATTGTTCCTGCCTGCTTCCAAAGGGCAGCAAATATACCAGTGCCCAGCAAGATCAGTGAAAGCGATCTTAACGAATATTGTCCAGAACACTCACGTCCACGGTGATGAAATGCTTTGAGATGTAGGTCATGGCTATAATCACCTCCAGTCTCAGTAAGGACCTGGACCTCCTGCAATTTGCCTACGCCACCATAGATCTATAGCAGAAGCGATCTCAGTGAATCTCCTCGCAGCCTTGGGTCACCTGGACAGGACAAATACCTACATCAGGATGCTTTATATTGGTTATGGCTCAGCTTACAATAACATCATTCCCACCGTCCTGATCGGAAAACTACAGACCATGTGCCTCAGTGACTGCAATCGCTCGTCCGTCAGCTGCAACCGCCTTGCCGAAACTTTGATGTTCCCTCTACCCCGGAGCCTCGGCTGGCGACACCGGCATGGAATTGGTCGTCTACAGGGCAGCGCAGGGCCGCTTCCCGGAGTCGCGTCGTCCGGGACGGTCCTTGATAAGTCGGAAATCGACCGGTCAGTGAGCTCCGGGAGCAGGAAACCCAAACGGGAAATGACAGTCTGAGTGCAGCCGCAGATCCGAGGCTTCAACAGATCCCCATCCACCTTGGGATGAAAAAAACGGAAAGAGATTAAGTAAAGCTGTTTCCGTGGATGAGCTTGAAAGGGGAACCATTTGGCGACATTTTATCTCCTCCTCCCCTAAACCCCTCACCCCCTTCCCCAGATTCCTTAGCTGCTCCTTGGGTGGTGTTTTCGGCATAATCTGAATTTCTGCTTAAACCACGCACTTCCTCCAGCTAGTGTATGGAATACTTATGGCTCTTGATGTTATTTTCAATGAGGGACGCTTTTGCTTGTTAGATCAATACTGCCCCACTCAGTCTCACCAAACAACAAGCGAATCGTAGCCTTCTTGCAATATTTAACTCTGACTTGACAGTGACACGACCCCCGTTTCGGAGAAGTATTTATAATCTGATTATATAACATTCGAGTTATCAGTTTTCTAAATAAATTCAGTATTTGTCAGGTTTGTGTTTCTTGTCCGGAATCCTGTCACTCGCAGTGAGTTCCATTTGACCTACAGCATGTTGAAGATGCTCCACTGTTACAGCACTAATATATTTACTCTGTTTGCCGGATATCTGTACAGTGTTATAAACGATCGATATGACATGAAACAGCGGACAGTGTCGGGCTTTGTGAACCCGGTGTCTGAACGTGCACTGAAACACGTCACTGTGTGTTTCACCGCTCTGTACTGACACAGTCACTGCTTTCCATATACAGGTTGGTCTCTGTAACTCTCCACCTCAGTCAATGTCCACATCCCTTTTCCATTTCAATTCTCTATCGCTCGCTCTGCGGCTCTGTCGCAGTCTGTTCTGTTCACGTGACTACTGTCCTTCGGCACCTAGTAACACGGTCTCGCGCTTATTCTTTGGTCACGAGCAGAGCCGGATCCCCGTCCATCCGTGTGCCCGAGAACCTCTTGAGCGCAGATATCGCATTCGCTCCGCTACTATCCGCAAATTCTGGTGCCCGCCGCTCTGTGTTAATCATTTGCCGCTCTCATATGTTTGTCCCTATGAACTTCAATGCATGCAATCGGATGATAGACGTTTAACCTTGCGAAACGTATACCGACTCCCTGATCTTAACTCTGCCGCTTATAATCTCATAAATATATAGCATATCTCCTCTCGGACAGACAAAATAAACCAATAACCTCATCTTGTCCACACGGATTCTAACAGGCGTAATATGGAAAATATCACCTGCGCCGTATTCAGAGCCTCGTTACTGAAGACAGATGGAAAGTACCCATTAAGTTGTACAATTTCTTTGCCCCACGTCACTACCTCACCAACATCATTTTCCAGTGATCCAGCATTAACCCCCAGCTCCCTTCTACACATTACATAACGGAAAAGCGTTTTAGCTTCCTGTTTTATGTTATGGCCTTGTTCACTCTTAGTTCGTCTTTTCCTTTTTTATAGCCTTTTGTTGGAAATTAAAAGCTTTCCAATCACCCTTCCCCTTGAATTCTGCGTCCTTATCTGCTCTTTACTTGGCCTTTATGCAGTCCGTAACTCCCCCTGTCAGCCACGGCTGCTTACCCCTGCCATTTGACAGCTTCTTCCTCCGTGCGACATATCGATCCTGCGCCTCGTGAACTATTCCCAGAAACTTCAGCCATCTCTGCTCTGCCGCCATCACCGCCAGTATCCTCCTCTGATCGGTCCGGGCAATTTTCTCCCTCGTGCCCCTGTAATTCCCTTTATTCAGTAGAATGATGAAGAATTCTGTAACTTACCCACCCACCCCCAGCACCCCAGCAGAATATCTCTTGTAAACAGCAGTAACTGAGTGGACGGACATATTGTTCTGTGGATTACAATCACGTGTAAATTCATTTCCAGCGAATGAAACTCACATGGGTTTTAACACATTTAGCTGAACAGAGTTTTCATGAATACTATTTTTAACAAAGTGGACATTGTTTTCCATGCTGAAATTTACTGTCCAACTCACTTTTGTCCGATGTGACGGTCCCCTTTGCTAATTCACGGATACAGATTTTGCACAAGTGAGCGACCTTCTCTATTTCACACGGCGGTTTATAGTGTACTCTTGCTGGCCGTCGCTGACCTGAGCACAATTTTGTCAGCAGGCGGGGGAGTTTATTTTCCAAATGCTCGAACCAGGTGTAAAGGACCGAGAGGCTGGAGTATGCTAATACAACTGGGGTGCTGGAAACTACTTGGGAAGAGCTGAGAGGTATTGTGACCCAGGCCCATGGAGTGATCTTGTGCCTTTCCTCAAGACTGAAGCAACAGCTCAATATGAAGGGGCTTAGGGGTAACTTCGACTCTTGGCCACTGATTCTATCTCCAGTGCGGCGCAATGAATGTGACTTGAATACCATGTGCTGTGTGAGTTCGATTCGGTTTGCTGGCCTCAGGTTACGAGGAGTGAAACGGTTTACAGAAATAAACTCACCATTTAAACTCGGTCTATGCAATCGGTCGGATGAAAATTGAGTTTTAGAGTCATAGGTTATGGAAACAGACCCATCGCCTCAGTTGGTCCACGCCCAGCGAGCTGGTCCCATTTTCCCTCACTTAGCCAGTATCCCTCTGAACCTCTGAAATCCTTGCAAGTATCGAGATGGCTTTCTAACTGTTGCCGATATTTCCACCTTAATCGCCACTTCTGACAGTTCAGTCAAACCATGTCCCGGCCTTTATATGAAGGAACTGCCCCCATGTCAATTTTAAACCTCTGTCCTCTGATCTCTCTCGTTTTTATTCTTGTTTACCGGAGACCAATAATTGCTGCACAAATTAGCAGCAATACGGAATGTCATATGCTTGCCACTGGAAAACGGGGAACTCATTCGGCAGCTCCTCAGCCCCCAGACCCTGTCACTTTATCCCGCTGCTAATTCCGGCCTGGGTCATCTTCCATTTTCCATGATTTCCTTCAGGCTGTGTCAGCAGACAATTAAATCTCGATTATTTTGCTTCTTGAGGAAATTGGCTTCTCCTTTCGGAACGAATCCCTTCAGCCGACTAGCGGCCTGATGCTCACACTGACAGTCAGGTCTGCCGCATGTTCACAATTTTTGAACTATTTTTCATGCAAAATAAAGAAACTGTTTAATTTCTGAATTTCAGGCGTTCTTGTAATAGATCTGCCTGACAATAAACAGTTCCATTGTTACTTCATGTTTCTTCAACACATTCCGACACACTTTTCTTTCTGCATTCCACAAACTTTCCGTTCATTTCTTTTTCCTGATGCCAATTTATTCCAGTTGTTCACAGGGAAACGTGTCAACAACAAATTGTGTCAATAATGAGTCTATCACTCTCTTTGGAACTCCCACCCCCACCCTCTACTTTCAGTTAGTTGTATCCCACCCACACTGTTCTTGCTCGCCTTGTCTCAGTTTTGTTTTCATTCCACACAGCACCGCCCTTTCAGCAGACACCGCGCCAGTAAACTCTCTTGCTGTTAACATTTTTGTTCTTCGTCCGTCCTTCCAAATTCTCCTCTCAATCTCAAAGCCAGTAATATCACAGACAGGTCCACCCATCTGTTATTTTCAGGAAAAGAACATCACCGTTGCCTAGGGTCCCTGGGTTTGGCTGATGAGTTATTATGCGCCATCACTTGCCGCATGACTTTCCGTGAAGGAATGTGGCAGCAATGATTGTCAGTCTGAGCTGGAAAGGGACAGCGGCATCTACCGACGCTCCGGGGAACTGCAGTGTCGAAACTCGGATGCCAGCCGCTGTTCAGTCGGGACAACGACAGTGGGGCTCTTCCCTGGCTGTGGACTGCAGGGTACTCGATGTTAGTCTTCGCCCTCTCCTGAATCATTATTTTTTTTACATTATTCCGTGGTATCTCCAGTCTCCACATTATAGCTGAGAACAGGTATTTCCATTTGAGCTCATTGTCCACTCACTGTGCTTCATTTCCTCAGCCAGTTCACGTGGACCCTCACTTCGGCTTTGCTGTCTGTCTCCACCAAACCATATATCATCAATGTAGTGAACACTCGTGCACCAAGTGAGAGATTGGGTGGCTCATGGGTCATGAAATTCAGTCGGACTTGGTAAACGCCCATAAACTGACCATGGAATGGTAAAACGACGTCATTCTCATGTCACAGCGTATCCATCATGTAAACCTTGATCCGGTAAGATTGAGAAAAGGAGCATTTCTATCTTCATAACGGCTTCGCATTGTCCGTCTCCTTGTGAAACGCTCTCGATCAAAGTGGCAATATCTGGTAGAGCCGCAGATGAACAGTTAGACAGGCAAACAGACAAGCCGGCAGGTAGAGGACGGACAGCCTGACAGTCCAATAGACAGAGAGATAGAGAGATAGATAGATAGATAGATAGATAGATAGATAGATAGATAGATAGATAGATAGATAGATAGACAGAAAGACAGAGTGTCTGTAAATCGGTAACCAGGAACGAGACTAGACGAAGGGAAGTTCGTTGTTCTTGCCATGTGCTCGCAGGAATGGAAGTTCCTCCAGGCTGACTAAATTAGAGCAAATAAAAGCGGACGCAATGAGTTGTTTATTGCTTCTTTTGATGATGATCTGCTGGACCTGAGTCCATGTTCAAGGTCCAAGACTGAAACATAGACTCGGAGAACTCGTCCAGTGAACCAGACTTCGTAGAAAGAGAAACTAGTTAACACTCACCCTCGGGACTGGGTCAATAACGGTTCACAAAAAAAGCCAACACCTTACGTGAACTTACGCTAAATCTTCCACTTCTGCCTTCAGTGAATTCTGACCGTCCATTTCCTTGTCCGTCCCTGCATCAGCTCTCTCCAGAACCTCTCACTCTTTGTGAATATTCCAGCTCTACTCATCCATGGAGCGGAATCAATATGTACATCAATATTCACCCGTTTGCCCTTCGAGGACCATCTGACAAGCCGATCAATTCCATACCATATCTGACGACCGATTGACTTAAAACCGCACGGAGCAGCTGGACACGTGAAAGGCTGTTTATGTGCGTCACTCGATTCAGACCATTCAATGGATGTACACAACGGAGGACAAAATGAAACGGTGTATACAAATGTCGTGTGTTACGTATTCAGGCAACAATAAATATAGATGAGATAGGCAAGGGTTTTTATAACAAATAACACGTTTATTAAACACTAAAACAAACCCCCTCAAAAGTAAACAAACCCAAACGTAATCGGAACTCAGCTGCTGTGCGACACATTCACAGTTCTTAATAGCGCTGCATGTTCAAACAGTCTTTAAAGCGGTATTGAAAAAAAAACAGTTCTTTAAAGCGGTATGCCGAAACTTCAAAAGCTCACAGTCCTTTTAAAAGGAGAGACTTTTTAAGGCGATTTAAATTCTCTTCCACGTCGTTGTCCTTCGATTCCCCGGCGTCGAACTTTCCCACGAAGAATTTTATAAAATATAACGGCTTAAAAGTACTGACCTTTCTTTCCACACTATTCTCAATCCTTTCTGGTCATCCCAGGGATTAACAGCGAGAATAGTCAACGAAATCCTTCCGAATGAGGATCACATAAGGTCGTAACCAATCCACCGTTGAAAATCGATTCTCCTCGATTTATAACTTCCAAACTTTTCTTCACTCTCCACCAGCAAAGAAAGCGCTGGCAATGACCTTTTAAACTTTAGGCATTATATAGAACTTCATTTTTACCTAAACTGCGTCATCACATTAAATGACGCAGTGACATGAAGTCATCTTGGACAATTCCGCCACGAACTGCCCCACCTGACAGGGTGGGTCTTCCTTTTATACCCTGTAAAAAAAAAAACCTGTCACATGACCTCTACTGGCGGGAAAATGACATCACTCCACCATCACAAAACAATTACCTCATGTCCAGTATAACTTCAACCCCAGTCACGTGACAAGGGTACCACTGTCACGTGTCACGGGTACGTAACACCTCCCTCCAAAAAAAAAATTTTGGTCTGACAAGAACAAAAATTTTAACAATTACTTACAAGAAAAACAAATGTATAAATTATATAACATACACAATATACAATACCATCATATAACATCTTACAACATACAATACAGTAGGAGTGTTACAATAAAAAAAACACTCCAAAAAATATTACATTGTACATTCAACATCGAGATAGACAAGCAGCAACCACATTATCCTTACCTTTAATATGAGTTATCACAATATTGTACTCCTGTAACATCAAACTCCAATTTAATAATCTTCTGTTCTTGTTTTTCATCTTACCCAGAAAAACTAACGGATTATGATCAGTGTAAACAATAAGTGGTTTTTGAGTTGTACCAACATATACCTCAAAATATTCTAAAGCTAAAACAAGAGATAACAATTCTTTCTCTATTGTTGAATAGTTTATTTGATGCTTATTAAATTTCTTAGAAAAGTAAGCTACTGGATGATCAACCTCATCACCCTCATTCCTTTGCATCAATACTGCTCCCGCAGCTTCATCACTAGCATCTACAGCTAATGAAAAAGGTTTTTCAAAGTCAGGTGCCTTAAGCACAGGTTGTTGACATATCATTGTTTTCAATTTTTCAAATGCTTCCTGACAAGGCACTGTCCACACAAACTTTACATTCTTCTGCAGAAGATTAGTTAATGGAAGGGCAACATTAGCAAAATTCTTACAAAATTTTCGATAATATCCTACCATTCCCAAAAATCTTCTGAGAGTTTTTTTCCCCGTCGGAGTGGGAATCTCTAAAATTGCCTGAACTTTTGCCTGAACAGGAGCTACCTTACCTTGACCTACAACATAACAAAGGTAAGTCACAGTGGCATGTCCAAATTCACTCTTAGCTAAATTAATAGTCAAGTTAGCTTTTGAAAGCCTTTCAAACAATTTCTCCACCGCAATTATGTCTGCTTCCCAAGTATCATTTCCTGTCACTAAATCATCAATATAAGCATCAGTATCTTTCAATCCCTGAATCACAGAATTAATCATCCTCTGGAAAGTACCTGGGGCATTCTTCATCCCAAATGGAAGAACATTATACTCATATAACCCAGATGGAGTTACAAATGCAGAAATCTCTCTACCTCTGTCCGTTAATGGAACACACCAATACCCTTTCAATAAATCAATCTTTGTAAGGAACTTTGCTTTCCCAACTTTATCTACACAATCATCTACTCTAGGAATTGGATATGCATCTGTTTTCGTTACAGCATTCACCTTTCTATAGTCCGTACAAAACCTAATACTACCATCAGGTTTTGGCACCATAACACATGGCGAACTCCAATTCGAGTTAGAATGTCTAATAATATCATTCTCTAACATGTATTCAATTTCTTTCTCAGCAAGTTCACATTTTTCCATGTTCATCCTATATGGATGTTGTTTAATAGGTTTGGCATCTCCAACATCTACATCATGTGAAGCTATAGTAGTCCTTCTCGGAACATCTGGAAACAAATCCTTATACTTAAAAATCAATTCCTTCATCTGTTGTTTCTGCTCTAACTGTAAATGTGCTAATTTCTCATCCATATTTTCCAGAATGGTCGAATTAGGTAACCTAACAGAAACAATGTTAGATTTAGAATGAAAGTCAGATGAATCATCTATCATGTTCCCAGTTAAATCAAACTCATTCTCACTAACCACAACAGTCACAGTATCAGATTGTTTCTCAAAATATGGTTTAATCATATTTATGTGGCAAAGTTGTGTTGACCTTCTACGATCTGGAGTTTTTATTACGTAATCCACATCATTGATTCTAGACACAATTTCATAAGGACCATGAAATCTAGCTTGTAAAGGATTTGTCTGCACTGGGAAAAGAACCAACACCTTAGCTCCAGGCTTAAACATCCTCATCCTAGCTTCCTTATCATACAAATTTTCATTTTCTCCTGAGCCAACTTTAAATTTTCCTTGGCTAAACTACAAGATTTATGTAACCTGTCCTTAAATTTCAAAACATAGTCCAACAAATTAGTATGCACTTCCTTACTAATCCACTGTTCTTTCAATAAAGCTAAAGGTCCTCTAACTCTATGCCCAAACACAAGTTCAAATGGACTAAAACCTAAAGATTCCTGTACCGATTCCCTTACTGCAAATAAAAGTAAGTTTATACTCTCATCCCAGTCACTTTCATTTTCCACACAATATGTCCTAATCATATTCTTGAGAGTAGAATGAAACCTCTCCAAGGCACCTTGCGATTCTGGATGGTATGCAGACGAAGTGATTTGCTTAGCACCCAATTTATAAACTATCTGTTGAAACAATCCAGACATAAAATTACTGCCTTGATCAGTTTGTATTTCCTTAGGCAATCCAAAATAAGTGAAGAATTTTATAAGAGCCTTCGTCACAGTTTTAGCTTTTATATTCCTAAGTGGTACTGCCTCTGGAAAACTAGACGAAGTACACATGATAGTCAACAAATACTGATAACCAGTTTTTGTCTTTGGTAATGGACCAACACAATCTACAATAACTTTAGAAAACGGTTCACCAAATGCTGGAATAGGTTGTAATGGAGCCACTGGTGTAACTTGATTTGGTTTACCCACAATTTGACAAGTATGGCACGTCTTACAAAATATCGCCACATCTTTTCTTAAACCAGGCCAGTAAAAATGTTTTAAAATCTTGTCCACAGTTTTCCTTACCCCTTGATGTCCACCTAAAGGCACACTATGAGCTAAAGTCAAAATCTCATTCCGATAAACTTTAGGAACAACTACCTGATAAACAACATTCCATTCCTCACTTGCAGGAATTGTAGGCGACCTCCACTTCCTCATCAACACTCCTTTTTCCAAATAATATCCTACTGACACCTTCTCAATTTCAGTACCTAGTAAAGCTTCTTCCCTTAATTTTATAATCTCAGGATCTCTATTCTGCTCTGCTATCATCTCCTTCCGAGACAGAGATAAATCTTCATAGTCAGACTTACTCCCAGAATCTTGTTCAAACAACGAAGGTAAGAAAGTCTCTGACACATCCTCAAAACTCAAATCCTGGGTTGAACAGTCATGAGTAACAACCTCATTCTGCACATCAATTTTTTTAACCATAGCTCTAGTCACAACACAGGAAAAATCTGTGTTAGAATTCACCTCTGGTTCCTCTGATTCCATTGTCAAATGCACTTCAGGAAAAACTTGTCCACCTGCCAAGTCATTACCTAACAACAAAGAAATACCCGTCACAGGTAAGCTATGCTGTAATCCTACTTTAACAAATCCTGTAACTAACCGTGACTTTAAATTTACTTTATGTAAATGTACAGGCATAAAATCACTTCCAACACCTCTTATGTAATTTACCTCACCAGTATCACTCTCTTCATTAAACTTCAACACACTATCTAACATCAGTGATTGAGAAGCTCCAGTATCCCTAAGAATTTTTATTGGCACCAGAGTAGATCCTTCTTTCAAGGATACAAAGCCTTCAGTTATAAAATGATCATATCCCTTTCTAACTTGGTCAGACTCTAACAAATCCTCATTTGTGTTCACCAAACCCTGTAACTTTACAGGTGCTTCAGTATGTTGCACACAAGCATCTGGAACTGCTTCCTTCTCTTTCTTATTCAATTTGAAACAGTTAGCTATTACATGGCCAGGCTTCTTACAATAGTTACAAATAAGACCAAACTGTCTTTCCTTCACAGGTTTTCCTTCCTCCTTACCTTTCTCATTAACCTCTGATTTAATTTCTGATTTACCTTGAGTCTCCATATTATTTTTCCTCTTGAAAATTCTACCCTGAGGAAATTTATTCTTATGGATTAAAACATACTCATCAGCTAATCTAGCACAGTCCTGCAATTTATCAGTATCCCTTTCATTTAAGTAGGTCCTTACTTCAACAGGAATGCTTCTTTTAAATTCCTCCATTAATATCAGCTCTTTCAATGTATCATAGTCCTCATTTACATTTTTAGAAGAAACCCATCTCTCAAAACACATAGCTTTATCATAGGCAAATTCCACATAAGTCTTTTCCACAGACTTTTTCAAACTCCTGAATCTTTCCCTATACGCTTCTGGGACTAATTTGTATGCTTTGAGAATATTTGTTTTCACAATATCAGAATCTAATGCTTGCGCAGCAGTTAAAGCTGTGTAAACGTGTCTTGCCTTGCCTTTAATCACACTCTGTAACAACACTGACCATTTATCTTTCGGCCACTCTGACATCCGAGCAATAGTTTCAAAATGTTGAAAATATCTTTCCACTTCTGTTTCACTAAATGGAGGGACCAATTTAATTTCTTGGCTAGCAACAAACGGTTTTCTAGAATCAGAAGACTGATTCTCAGACCTTAAATTCTCCATTGCATATTCAAACTCTCTCTTTTTCTGGTCAGATTCCAATTTATAACGCTCCAACTCTGCTTTACTTTGTTCCAACCTCATTTGTTCAATTTGCAACTGCATCTCCAGATTACTTATTGGAAACGATTCTAAAATCGATTCATCAAAATCACCCGAAGCCACAAAATGTGATGTGATTTTTCTCTGTATTACAGCTTTTGATGTAGTCGCCAAAATACCTTTAAGTTGCAATCTATTAGCAATCTCAGATACTTCAGTTTTCTTCGCCTTCGCTAACAAATCCGCGTCTGGCGAATCCAGAAACTCATCAATATTCATCGTTGCCGAATACCACTCACAAGCCAATCAAACAAAAGAATCGAGTATTCCCCGTTACCAAAACACCAATTCAAAATTCAAAAAGCATTTTAAACTCAAACGATCCAATTCCGGACGCAGCCCCCATAATTAATGTTACGTATTCAGGCAACAATAAATATAGATGAGATAGGCAAGGGTTTTTATAACAAATAACACGTTTATTAAACACTAAAACAAACCCCCTCAAAAGTAAACAAACCCAGACGTAATCGGAACTCAGCTGCTGTGCGACACATTCACAGTTCTTAATAGCGCTGCATGTTCAAACAGTCTTTAAAGCGGTATTGAAAAAAAACCAGTTCTTTAAAGCGGTATGCCGAAACTTCAAAAGCTCACAGTCCTTTTAAAAGGAGAGACTTTTTAAGGCGATTTAAATTCTCTTCCACGTCGTTGTCCTTCGATTCCCCGGCGTCGAACTTTCCCACGAAGAATTTTATAAAATATAACGGCTTAAAGGTACTGACCTTTCTTTCCACACTATTCTCAATCCTTTCTGGTCATCCCAGGGATTAACAGCGAGAATAGTCAACGAAATCCTTCCGAATGAGGATCACATAAGGTCGTAACCAATCCACCGTTGAAAATCGATTCTCCTCGATTTATAACTTCCAAACTTTTCTTCACTCTCCACCAGCAAAGAAACCGCTGGCAATGACCTTTTAAACTTGAGGCATTATATAGAACTTCATTTTTACCTAAACTGCGTCATCACATTAAATGACGCAGTGACATGAAGTCATCTTGGCAAATTCCGCCACGAACTGCCCCACCTGACAGGGTGGGTCTTCCTTTTATACCCTGTAAAAAAAACCTGTCACATGACCTCTACTGGCGGGAAAATGACATCACTCCACCATCACAAGGCCATTACCTCATGTCCAGTATAACTTCAACCCCAGTCACGTGACAAGGGTACCACTGTCACGTGTCACGGGTACGTAACACGTGTTATATTTGCCGTGAAAGGTCAGTTCAGATCGTCCAATCAATTAAATGCGACTTTCTACCTCACTGTCAACAGCGCTATCAATTTTGTGCATCTGTAAAACAATTGTCATTTTTCGTACAATTGCAATAAATGTAGAAGGTTTAAACATTTGAACCAAATGGAGGGTCGATTGAAATGCCTGGCTTCACGCTAGCGCGAAATTGATGGGTGCTGGTTCACTGTGTGAGGGACTACATCGGTTTGATGCACAAACAAAATGCCGGAGGACCTCACCAATTCAGGCACATCTATGGAAAAGAATAAACTGCTGACGTTTCGGGCTGCGACTTTTCAAACGGATGGAGAAGATGCCAGAGTGAAAAGGTTGAGTGATGGGAATGCGGAAAAGCATGAAAGTGACAGGCAAAGCCAGGTGCGTAGGTGGGGGAGAGGGGTGACGAATTATGTGACTGGAGATATTTGGAAACGGCAAACGGTCTGGAGAAGAAAGAATCCGATAGGAGAGGACAGTTGATCATGGAAGAAAAGGAAACAGGTCGGGCACCAACAAGAGATGATAGGCAAGTCAGGAAAAGTGTAAGAGCCCAGTGTGGTGAAATAAAGAAGAGGGAAAAGGAAGGGGGAATACCAGAATATGGAGATATCAATGTTTATGCCATTAAACTGGAGGTTACCTGCACAGAATATAAGATATTGCTCCTCCAGCATGTGGGTGGCCTCATGATGGCGCAAGAGGAGGCCATGGACCGACATGTCGGCTCGGGATGGGGATAGGACTTGAAATGTTTGCCCACCGGGAAATTTCGCTTGATGTTGATGGACATGAGGTGCTCGACGAACCGTTAATTAATTTGAAGAAGACGTCTAGGCCAGAAACATCGACTGTTGATTCTTGTCCATAGATGCTGCCTGATCTGCTGAGTTCTTCCAGCAGTTTGTGTGTGCTGCAATTAATTTTATTCACGGTTTGCATGTGTTCAGTATCGGCGTCATCAGATTCAATTGCAAGATCCATAACCGGGACGATTTCCTCAGTGAACAGAGCAGCCCGATAACGGTTCACAATTGCTCAATGACGACCAAGTCTATGGAGCCAAGGAATGGACATCACATGATCAACAATGACAATCATGAAAACGGGAGCTGACCCTAAGAGTATTTCGTAACAACATTCACTGATTGCTAGAACCGTCATTTCTTTGTCTTTGAGATTTTGCAAACTCTTCACAATTGGGATTTTACTTGAATTACGTCATTTTTATTTTTACCCCAGCTGTTGGAAGACACGTCAGCCTTGTGTCGTATTGAATATTCAGTGTGCCGGAGCGAGTATGAATGAATGACCGTGGAGATTTATCAGCTCAGAGTTTCTTCAGCGAGTTCGCGGGCAGCTGGAAGACAGGCGGAATCTCACTCAGCATGCTTGAAGTATTTTCCCGTGTGAGAAAGATATGGTTCATGATCATCGCCGTTATCGGCGTTCCTGGTAAGAACAGAGGCGAACTAACAATTGTGTGCGCGGTCTGTGGACTCGTTCAGTTACCGACAGCGTTGTGATGCCGGTACCTCAATGAGTGCGGTGCAGACATTGTGATAAATCACTGTGTTCGGTCAGAAATCTCCTTGCTATTTAATCCGTGCCCTCGTCTGAAGATCAACTGGCGTTTGATATAGATGCAGAGTAGAAGATCGGAGATATGATTCATGGCAGGCTGTTGAAGTGAACTCCGATACCCCCGAGCTTCTGCACCTTTACGGACTAATAATGTTATTCCGTATCAATAGAACAACATGCTTTAAACTCAAATTGAAATTATTGCGCAGTGTTTTCAGAAATCGCTGCAAGTTTGAAGGGAATGCACGAAGCGGATCTTCGGTGAGATTCAGCGGGGAGAAGTAGACATCTGTTGTGATACACTCACAATGAAAAAGTGTGCAGACGACGTTACGGGCCGAGCCCCCTCAGCCAGTCCGTCCTGCTGAAGCGTCTCGGCCTGAACTGTCGACTATACCCTGTTCCATTGACGCTGCCTGGCCTGCTGAGTTCCTCCAGCATTTTGTGTGCGTTGCTCGGATTTCCAGTATCTGCAGGTTTTCTCTTGTTTGTGATTGGATTACATTACTTGCGAGTTAGACTCCGAAACATCGGGAGTTTCCAAAATTAAAATACGGTTCTGCGTGCGTTTGCGTGCGCCAGGATTTGTTCCCCCGAGAAGTGAGGCGACATTGAAGAGCCAACCCAGCAGGGTCGGTTGGAGGTCAGACGGGGCAATATGCATACGATATCATGACATCCTCTACTGCCATGATGAGGCCAAACTCAGGTTGGAGGAGCAACACCTCATCTACCATCTGGGTAGCCTCCAGCCTGGTGGTATGAACATTGAATTCTCCAATTTCCGGTAATTCCCTCCCCCTCCCTTTCCCCTTCCCCTGTCCCTGGTCCCTCTCTGTCTCTCTCCCCTTTCAACTTTCTGCTTCTTTATCTCTACAGTTCTTTCATGCTTATCCCCTCCCTCTCCCCCCTTTATCTTTCCCCTGATGGGTTTTCCACCTGTCGCCTCTGGGCCCTACCCCCTCCCCTATCTCTATTACTGGGCTTCGGTCCTCTCCTCCCCCCCATTCCTGATGAAGGATCTCGGCCCGAATCGTTGTCTACTCTTTTCTCATGGATGCTGAGTTCTTGCAGCGTTGTGTACGTATGCATACGATACTCTGCTCTAGAACAATAAACATCGAATCATTCAGAATCATCCTGCAGCAATCTGGAAACAAAACTAAAAGAGACAGATGTCTTGAAGTATCTATATTGCCTTTCATTTGGAAATTTGGTAGATTGAGCACTCACGTGCAAAATAGCTGAGAATTCAGCGGGTCCGACAAGATCTTTAAAATAAACGGAAGCTGAAGCTCTCTGACCGGATACCGTGCAATGTGCGCAGTGACTGCGGGTTTACGGCGATTAGTTGACAAACCATGACACTCTTCCAGTGGCGAGTACTGTACCCTTCCACCCAGCATGTAGTTGTGCGAGGCAGCTTCCACTCCCGCACCACACGCTTTAAATCTTCAGAAATAAGTTGTCTGCAAAGTATGATTGTTGTCAATTCCCAGCTTATCTCTTTCCTGTGACATAGGGAGCGGCGAGAGAGTAATTATCATTCTTTTTGCTGTTTCCCAGTGAACTTAGTGGCTATTGTGATCCTATCCCGGGGCAAGTGCGGCTTCTCTAGCTGCACCACGCGCTACCTGGTGGCCATGGCAACGGCGGATCTACTGACCATCATCTTTAACGTTATATTCTGGCAGGTCAGTTATTATTACTTCCCCGGGACTTTCCTGGACATCACCCCCGTGTGCAGTGTGATCTCTGTCCTGGCAGAGGCAGCCACAGACTGTTCTGTCTGGTTCACCGTCATGTTTACATTTGATCGGTTTGTCGCCATCTGTTGTCAGAAGCGAAAAGCAAAGTATTGCACCAGGAAAACTGCGGCTGCGGTTCTGACAACAACCGGCGTTGTGATCTGTTTTGAAAACGTGCCCTACTTCTTTATATATCACCCAGTGAAAGTGATTGACAATATATCCTGGGACTGTATTACAAAGCCGGGTCTCGGTGGGTGGGATATGACTGGCTTTCTACCGTGCTTGTGCCATTATTCCCGTTCGTGTTAATACTACTCTTCAACGCTCTGACAGTCAGACACATTTTAGTGACGAGTCGCGTCCGTAAGGGGCTGAGGGGTCAGAACAAGGCGGAGAACCGCAGTGACCCGGAGATGGAGAGCAGGAGGAGGTCTGTGATCTTACTTCTCACCGTCTCCTGAAGGTTCATCATCCTGTGATCGGTGAATATTGCCGAATTCCTGTATTACACCATTGCCAGGTTGGATCCAAATAATTACAACGATTCGGAAGACATACTTCAACATTCCGGATACATGCTGATGATATTAAGTTGCTGCACAAACACTTTTATTTATGGGGTAACTCAGTCCAAGTTCAGACAGCAGTTCATCAGCGCAGCGAAATATCCGCTCACGTCATTTTCATATGATTTGATTTATTACTCTGCCAATTATTTATTTTCCAAATTTTAGATTTGATCAGAAAGTCTTTCCTCCTTTTTTGGTCGCATCCTCAGAATGGACTGCCCAGTCTGTTTTTTCTCTCCTTTTTTTCATATAGTGTAGCGGTTTTTTTTTCTTCTTCTTTTTAAATTTAATGTCTGTTTTTCTTTCTTTATAAACTGATAAGAGGATAATTAGCTGTTTTCTTTTTTATTATATACTACATATTAGTTAAATACTATGCATGATTTTGACAATGTTTATTTCACTTTCTGTTTGCATTGTTATTGATATGCATATTTGAGATAATTCTCCTTTTGTTTGTAAACATGCTTTTTTTAAATCAATAAAATTAATAACGAAAGAAAGAAAGAAAGAAAGAAAGAAAGAAAGAAAGAAAGAAAGAAAGAAAGAAAGAAAGAAAGAAAGAAAGAAAGAAAGAAAGAAAGAAATATCCGCTCACCTCAATTAGACAACTAAATATCTAGCCTATTCTTACAGGCGATCGCTGTGTTCTCACCGAGACACTACAGAACTGTTGTCAGCCGAGACCGCGTCAGCCGGGAGAGTTAAACTCGTTTAGAAGCCCAGAGAGACTCAGCACCATTCGGCTCACGCATCCCACCATCTCCACGTTCTACCAATTATCACTCTCATCCGACGTTTTATTCGCGCTCTCGTCACTGCCACGCCCCTTTCGATCAGGATAGAGCGGGTCAGGGTTGGAGGGTATTCAAGGGAAGAAGGTACCATCCCAGGGGAGTGCAGTGAATTACGACTTCAGTTTGCACAAAGCCTTGCGTCCGAGTAGATTAACGGGTGAGTTATTGGCTCTGACTAATGTTTCTTCAATCCCTCCACCTTCTACACTAATCTCTACGGGCTGGGAAAATGGGTCGGTCATGGGGAGTCCGGTTATCCGCACGGTCCCAATGCTCCGTGGCAGTACTCTCAGGCAGTGCCACAGAGGGGCTTACGGACGGTATAGTGGCGCCGGAATCGACCAGGACACAGACTCGTTTCTCAGCGATTTCTACATCCGGGAATGGATCCTCCTGCGGCTTCTCATGGAGCCCGATCAGAGCCGGTTGTATCGTCTTCCCCTCGTGGCCTCCCTACTGGGACCTGAAGGGGTTATGCATAGTGAAATGAGTCACTTCCCAGGGGTATTCGCAGATCATCCTTTCTCCCTATCCTATCCTATCCCTTCCCTCCACGTCGCCTCGGATCTCTCTGGCCTAATGCCCCTTTCCTGCATGTTTCCTATATACGCCCTGCCTCTCGTTGCGGGGCCTTGGCCGAACTCCCGCTTTCCAGTCCCATTTTTGTGTGTACTGCCCCCTTTCTCCCGTGATCTTAAACAACCCATTTCGTTCCATGTCAATCAGGGTCTCGGTTACCACATTCAGTTGCTGGGTCTGCCAGCTCAGATTTGGCGATTAAAAGGCATGGGCGACATCGGGTCGGAGGCTTTTCGGGAAGGTTTGTCCAGCCCACCGGGCATTTTGCTGGTCCAGAGGTGTTTCCGCATTTGCGTCCCAGGTGTCTTTGAACCGAGCGATGACGTCAGTGACGGTCTTTCCTTTCTTTTGCACTCGTCGGGCAACTTCTCTGAAACCCCCATGCTATCGAGCTGCGGCAAGGATAGGGGGATTTAAGTTCGCGCACCCTCGTTTCCATAGCCTGTCGGGCATCCTCGCCGACTGACGGTGGCCAGTCTCCCTCGGGAGTAGCCTCGGCAGGAGAAGTTGGTCTCCACCCCAACCCAGGAAGTTCCGTATATTATCTCCGTGTCCTTATTCACTGAGGCCGTGTTCGGATCGGCCGGGCGTCGTTCATGGGGGCGTCCTTTGTTCTTCTCCAGTTCGCTTGACCAAGACTTACTGACCTTAGGGAAGAGAGGGTAGAAGTCGGGAACAGCGGGGCTGACTGTGAGCAGGTTTGTGCTTCGTTAGGGGGTTGCTCTGTTAATGAACCGGAGTACTGAAATTAACGGATATTTCACCGCGCTTTTCACCTGCTCTCGGAATCTGGACTGAGTGGCGGTGTAAATGAATGTGTTCGTGGAGCAAATATCCGGCATAGGCGGAAATAATTTCCGAGTTATTCTCCTGTGTCCCTATCCCGGTGATGTGATAGTTGATAAATTCTGCAACATTCGTCAGCCACAGGAGGATGAAGCTGCCGGAGAGGGTGAAGAGCAAAACCACAGACCCTCTTCCGGCTCTCCATCTCCGGGTCGCTGTTGTTTCCCCCCTTGTTCTGACCCCTCAGCACCCTACCGACCCAACTGGCCACTAAATTGTGCCTGACTGTCAGAGCGTTCAGCAGCAGAGTTACGCCGAATGGGAGGAACGGAGTCAAAACGATATCAAACCAGTCATACGCCACCGACGCCGGTTCAGTGAAGTAACTTGGCTTCGGATAACAGAACCATGGTACATTGTTAATGATCTCTCTGTAAGTGAAGTAGAGTGGGCCGTTTTTCAGACAGAACAGACCGCTAGATGGCGCTAGAACCACGGCCGCCGTTCTCCCCGTGCAGTACTTTGTTTTCAGTTTCTGACAGCAAATGGCAACAAACCGATCGAAGGTGAAAGTGACGGTGAACCAGACGGAACAGTTCACGGCAATGCGGGACAGGACACGGAGAACAGTGCACACAGAGGGGACGTTCAGGAAGCAAACGTGAAAATAATGATAATTGAGTTGATACAAAACGACCTCAGTGATAATGACCAGTCGATCCGCCGCTACCATGGCCACCAGGTACCGCGTGGTGCAGAAGGAGAAGCCGCACTTTCCCCGGGACAGGATGACAATCGACACTAAATTCACTGGAGAAAGAGAACGGAATGACATAAACATTATGATTCGAAATCAGGCACCCCAACTTAATCGCCTTCCACTAGCCATCAAGGGTAAGGTTGAGTTACTGTTAACCTCAGATTCACTGCTATCGGATTCCGATGATTCACCACTCACGATCATTAAAGAATTTCATCTGTTATCCGTCGTGAACAGTGTATTCATTCTTCTGAAATTTTGCCTCCTCGGACTCGACTGCACGGTACAGGATACATATTCCCTGCACCCAGACTGTCAATCATAGAATCATAGAAATCTACGGCGCATTACAGGCCCTTCGGCCCACTATGTTGTGCCGACCATGTAATCTCTGACGGAGATTATCTGCAATATTTGCAAATCATTCATCTTGCTCAGTGTGAATGAATGCTCAGGTCATTGTTTGAATGAAGCAGCTTCGTGACAGAGCCTCCAGTCCACGTGATCCAATCCCCGTCACAGTACAGCCACGTCAGAAGCCAAGATGGTGAACATTCCTCTATTGCGAGTAGGTATTTCTTAAGCTAGGAGCACAATTTGCACGCGACACTCCAATTTTTGCCTCATCATGTCGAGACGAATTTGGAGTAGGGAAACATGACTCTGACAGTGGGATAAAAGTTACTTGCTGCGAATATCAACTGACCATCTCTGAATCTGACTGGTTGCCCTATTTACACGTGAACAGTGAACAGTGTTCCAGGGAATCTGAGAATTGGCACACGAGAAATTTCCAATGTATTATGCTAGTCGCTATTTTGGTAGCACTTCGCTTTTAATTTTCCACATACAGTACATTTATCCACGTTACTTTTTTAATTGCCATGGATTTTCGCACACATCGAGATTCAGTAAATTGCACTGGATCATCCCGGTGTTCTAATAATTCTCCACATCGCCCAATTTCACCTCGCGGGAACGCCAGAACAGAATAAAACGCCCGGTCCCGACCTATCCGACAGAATCGATACAGTCTATATCATGACATACGGGTTCCATTCTGTGCGGTACCGGACATGTGATTGACTGTTACCCTAAAAAAGGAATAATTTGTTGCCAACATCTGTATTTTTCGTCTGACAACGATTGTTCAAATGCAAACTCGCAGGTCACTGCCTATTCCACGGGGGAAGTTATCCGAGATAATTTCATACTTTATAGGGAATTAGAGAATCGTTCCTGTTATTGCTGATGGACTAGACAGTTCAGAGAGATGGGGCAGAAAAGGAATAAAAGGGTGGGGAGAGGTGTGGAGAGAGGATAGGGTGCGGAGAGGGGTGGGGAGAGGAGGATAGGCTGGAGTGATACAGGTGGGGGAAAGAGATGGAGAGAGAAGAGGGGACAGGGAGGGTAGGAGGGGACTGAGGAAGAGAGAGGCTGAGGGAGTGGGTAGTGGGACTCATCTCCTCTCCTCACCTTTTCTTTCTTCTCTCCCCTCCTCAATCTGACCCCTCGCTCTCCCCCACCCTGCAGAAAATGGTGGTGATTCACGCCAACCAGCCCGCACCGCCAGACCTCGCCTCCATCTTCTCCGGCAAGCCGGCGCCCACTCCAGCCTTTGACGGGCCCCAGTGACACGTCCCTCTACTCCACGGGACAGCCTGAACGATTCGGGCCGAGAGATCTGAGGCTCGGCCAGAAAGAAAAATCAAGGCGGGATTTTGGAGATGGAGGGGGGAAGGATGGTAACCGTGCTAGTCACATTCCTCCCCGTGGGAACCCCCTACAACCAGCTCCCTTGTTACGAGCCGCCCTCTCCCACCCTCGGCATCCCGTCACTCCTGAAACACTCCGATCTCTGTCCCCTCGCTCTCCCCTCTATCACCGCCCATCTCACCCTGGCCGGCGGCCATTTTGTGATGGTTACCATTGACAACCGCTCTCCCAGCATCATAGAATGAGGCACACCGTTTTCCTCACCTTCCACTAACTACCCTCCCTGTTTATTCCATCTCATTCCTCTCCTTTTTCTCCCACCTCGCTCTCCCAACTCTCTAATTAACCAACTGTCTGACAGCCATTTTGTCACAGTGTGAGACCCTCCCTCCCACTTCTTCCACCAGGAGGTGGGTCACTCCCTCACACTCACTATCTGGTCACCCTCATTCCCATCCCAACACTAGCAACCCACCCCCCCCCGCTCTCCTCTCCCAACCACCTCGATGCTCTGCACCTTATGTTGGTTCGCTGCCATTTTGCGATGACAATTTTCCCCTCTCCTCATCGCCCTCTTTCTCTCTCTGTCACCCAGTGAGTCTCTCCCCTACTCACCCCGTCACTCCTGGCACCCTTTCCCCTCTCTGTCCCCTTGCCTTTACTCCCGCCATCCACCACGTCTTGGGGGTGACCATTTTCTGATGGGATATTTCGCTCCCTCACCCAATCCCTTCCCTCCGTCATTCAGTGAGTCGCTCCCCTCTCCCTCCGTTGAGACACTCAACTCTCTGTCCAATCAGCCCTGACCGCGTCCCGACCACTCGCTTCCCTTTTCCCCGTCCACGCTCCCACTTTCTTGCAGCTCGTCTTATTTGCGAAGGAAATGTCAACACCCATTCATCCTCCACTATTGAAAAATTCACTCACCCCACACTCCCCATCCTGTTCCTCCCCACTCCCTTCCGTCCTATTACACCATCTCCCTTCCAATCCCATTACTTCCCCTCTCTCCCCCGTCCCATCACTCCTGCTCCCTTCCTGTCGCTTCACTCCTTCTCACACCGTCTTTATCTTCTCCATGTCGGCCACCAGTTTGTGACAGGAACTTCCGCCCCTCCACTTTCCGTCCCCTATTGAGTCAGTGACTTCGCCACGATCACTGTCTCATCAGTCCACTCCTCTTCCTCCCAAACCCTTCGCCGCTCCTCCCGAAAACCCACATGTATATGTGTATGTGTGAATATCTGAGATACATACATTAGTTTATTCAACGACAAAATTATTAGAATTAAAACATACATACAATAGCAAAACTATATAAATCACAAATTAAAATACTGTTATTACAATCAATAACACACTCAATCCCGGGATTGTATCCATGGGCACCGCATGTTCCTTCGCCATAGATTCTGAGTGCGACAGTGGCCATTGTAAGTCAATGTCTCACTCCATCCCTTCCCGGCGCTCACTTCAAACAAGGAATCACTAACCCTAAACTGCCCCGTCAGAAATTTTAAGCGAAGCAGCGGACATTTTATGACAGAGCGTCACTCTCTCCCTCCCTGAGACCATTTTCTCTGGTGACAATGTTATATCGGCGCGTCACTCTCTCCCCGGTGACAATATTATGTCGGCGCGTCACTCTCTCCCCGGTGACAATATTATATCGGCGCGTCACTCTCTCCCCGGTGACAATATTATATCGGCGCGTCACTCTCTCCCCGGTGACAATGTTATATCGGCGCGTCACTCTCTCCCCGGTGACAATATTACGTCGGCGCGTCACGCTCTCCCCGGTGACAATATTATATCGGCGCGTCACTCTCTCCCCGGTGACAATATTATATCGGCGCGTCACTCTCTCCCCGGTGACAATATTATGTCGGCGCGTCACTCCCTCACTGGGGACAATTTTATATTCTGGCTTTAATCCAGAATCCTATTTTTAATCTGCCCATAACACCCTCCCTGGTGATAATTTTCAGTCAGTGCACAATCCCCACCCTGTCGGACATTTTAACTCTGCCTGTCTCTCCCACTCTCTTGTCAGTGTATCACTCCCTCCCTGCCGTCCACGAGAAACAAGGTGACCACGGCCATCTTAATTCCGTCCATCGCCCCTCCATGGCGCCCATTGTCACTCAGCCCACCACTTTCTCCCCGGAGACCATTTTCAGTCCTGAGTATCGTCAGTTTTACAAAGTCGTTAATGTCCACACGACCCTCGAGTTTCCGTATAACTAATAAACCCATCGGCGTTCTCGTCAAATTCCGTAAACACCGCCCTGAGTTCTGTCAAACAGGGAAGTCAGACGTCCCTACTAATTTCCAGGATCCCAGTCCCGTTGGAAATGAACAGGAGGAGTTCCAATGGGAGGCAGACGGTGGGAATAAATGGGAAGGGGCGCGTCCCGTTAGGAATGAGAATGGTGGGGATGAATGGAAATGGGTGGTGTTTGTTTGGCAGCGGGGCCCGTGTGAACGGACGGGATGGGACGGCTTCCCGTTTTTGATAAATTTTCCTCATCTTCGATTTCATCCTGGGCCACGTCTCGACCCTAAAATTCAAAAGTGTTTATTAATCGCTAGGGTTCTAATATCCACCTGTACACCGCTATCCTTTTGTGCCCCCTCACACCCTGTATCGCTCCCCGCCGTTCCACTGCTTCTCTCCGTCTCTTTCACCACCTCTACTGAGATTCGTCTCGTGTGTACGTGTGTGTGGTGTTTGTGCGCGGACCCCAAGAGTGTGTGAATTAACGGTTTGCAGAGAGATTCACTCTGTATCTGACTCTGGGAGTCCGTGAATGGACGGTATGGAGGGAGATTCACTCTGTCTCTGACCCCGGGAGTGTGTGATGGGACGTAGCGGAGGGAGCCGGGACAGATAACCATATAACAATTACCGCACAGAAACAGGCCATCTCGGCCCTTCTGGTCCGTGCCGAGCGCTTACTCTCACCTAGTCCTACTGGCCCGCACTCAGCCCATAACCCTCCATCCCTTTCCTGTCCATATACCTATCCAATTTTACCTTAAATGACAATACCGAACCTGAATCTACCCCTTCTACTGGATGCTCGTTCCACACAGCTAGTAAAAAAATTGCACCTCGTGCTGCCCTTAACCTTAAAATTTTGCCCCCTAACACTCAACTCATGTCCTCTGGTTTGAATCTCCCCTACTCTCAGTGGAAAAAGCCTATCCAGGTCAACTCTATCTATACCCCTCATAATTTTAAATACCTCCATCAAGTCCCCCTCAACCTTCTGCGCTCCAAAGAATAAAGACATAACTTGTTCAACCTTTCCCTGTAACTTAGGTGCTGAAACCCAGGTAACATTCTAGTAAATCTTCTCTCTACTCTCTCTATTTTGGTGACATCTTTCCTATAATTCGGTGACCAGAACTGTACACAATACTACAAATTTGGCCTCACCAATGCCTTGTACAATTTTATCATTACATCCCAACTCCTATACTCAATGCTCTGATTTATAAAGGCCAGCATACCAAAAGCTTTCTTCACCACTCGATCCACATGAGATTCCACCTTCAGGGAACTATGCACCATTATTCCAAGATCACTTTGTTCTACTGCATTCTTCAATGCCCTACCATTTACCATGTACGTCCTATTTGGATTATTCCTACCAAAATGTAGCACCTCACACTTATCAGCATTAAACTCCATCTGCCATCGTTCAACCTACTCTTCTAACTGGCCTAAATCACTCGGCAAGCGTTGAAAACCTACTTCATTATCCACACCACCACCTACCTTAGTATCATCTGCATACTTACTAATCCAATTTACCACCGCATCATCCAGATCATTAATGCATATGACAAACAACATTGGATCCAGCACAGATCCCTGAGGCACACCACTAGTCACCGGCCTCCAACCTGACAGACAGTTATCCACCACTGCTCTCTGGCATTTCCTATCCAGCCACTGTTGAATCCATTTTACTTCTTCAATATTAATACCTAACGATTGAACTTTCCTAACTAACCTCCCATGCTGAACCTTGTCAAAGGCCTTACTGAAGTCCATATAGACAACATCCACTGCTTTACCCTCGTCAACTTTCTTTGTCACCTCTTCAAAAAATTCAATAAAATTTGTCAAACATGACCTTCCACGCACAAATCCATTCTGACTGTTCCTACTCAGACCCTGTCTATCCAGATATTTGTATATATCATCTCAAAGAATACTTTCCATTAATTTACCCACCACTGACGTCAAACTGACAGGCCTATAATTACTAGGTTTACTCTTAGAACCCCTTTTAAACAATGGAACCACATGAGCAATACACCAATCCTCCGGCACCATCCCCGTTTGTAACGATATTTGAAATATTTCTGTTAGAGCCCCTGCTATTTCTACACTAATTTCCCTCAAGGTCCTAGGGGATATCCTGTCAGTACCGGGAGATTTAGCCAATTTTATATTCATTAGAAGAGACAGTACTTCCTCCTTTTTAATTGTCATAGTTTCCATAACTTCCCTAGTTGTTTCCCTTACCTGACAGAATTCAATATCCTTCTTCTTAGTGAATACCGAAGAAAAGAAATTCTTCAAATTCTCCCCCATAACTTTCAGCTCCGCACATAACTGTCCACTCTCATTCTCTAAAGGACCAATTTTATCCCTCACTATTCTTTTGCTATTAATATAACTGTAGAAACCCTTCGGATTTATTTTCACCTTACTTGCCAAAGCAACCACGTATCTTCTTTTAGCTTTTCTAATTACTTTCTTAAGATTCTTCTTTCATTCTTTATATTCCATGAGTACCTCATTTACACCATGCTGCCTAAATTTATTGTAGATATCTCTCTTTTTCCTAGCCAAGTTTCCAATATCCCTTGAAAACCATGGTTCTCTCAAACTTTTAACCTTTCCTTTCAACCTAACAGGAACATAAATATTCTGTATCCTCAAAATTTCACCTTTAAGTGACCTCCATTTCTCTATTACATCTTTCCCAAAAAACAAATTGTCCCAATCCACTCCTTCTAAGTACTTTCACATCTCCTCAAAGTTAGCCTTTCCCCAATCAAAAATCTCAACCCTGGGTCCAGTCCAATCCTTCTCCATAATTATATTGAAACTAATTGTATTGTGATCACTGGACCCGAAGTTCTCCCCAGCACATACTCTAACGGACAAACTTTATCCCTCACTATCCTTTTGTTATTAATATAAATGTAGAAACCCTTCGGATTTATTTTCACCTCACTTGCCAAAGCAACCCCGTATCTTCTTTCACCCTGCCCTCAAATTTACCTGGTCCATTTCCGACACCTCCCTCCCCCTTCTTGATCTTTCTGTCTCCATCTCTGGAGACGGCCTATCTACTGATATCTACTATAAGCCTACAGACACTCACAGCTACCTGGACTATTCCTCTTCCCACCCTGTCTCTTGCAAAAAGGCTATCCCCTTCTCACAATTCCTCCGTCTCCGCAGCATCTGCTCTCAGGATGAGGCTTTTCATTCCAGGTCGAAGGAGATGTCTTCCTTTTTTAAACAAAGGAGCTTCCCTTCATCCACCATCGACTCTGCTCTCAAACGCATCTCTCCCATTTCCCGCACATCTGCCCTCACCCCATCCACCCGCCACCCAACTCGGGATAGGGTTCCCCTTGTCCTTACCTACCACCCCACCAGGCTCCAGGTCCAACGTATAATTCTCCGTAACTTCCGCCACCTCCAACGGGATCCCACTACCAAACACATTTTCCCTCCCCCACTCTTTCTGCTTTTTGCAGGGATCACTCCCTACGCGACTCCCTTGTCCACTCGTCCCCCCCCCCCCCAACCCTTCCCACAGATCTCCCTCCTAGCACTTATCTTTGTAAACGGAACAAGTGTTACACCTGCCCTTACACTTCCTCCCTCACCACCATTCAGGGCCCCAGACAGTCCTTCCAGGAGAGGCGACACTTCACCTGTGAGTCGGCAGGTGTGGTATACTGCGTCCGGTGATCCCGGTGTGGCCTTTTATATATTGGCGAGACCCGGCGCAGACTGGGAGACCGTTTCGCTGAATACCTACGCTCGGTCCGCCAGAAAAAGCAGGATCTCCCAATGGCCACACACTTTAATTAAACGTCCCATTCCCATTCTGATATGTCTATCCATGGCCTCCTCTATTGTCAAAATGAATCCAGACTCAGGTTGGAGGAACAACACCTTATATACCGGCTGGTTAGCCTCCAACCTGATGGCATGAACATTAACTTCTCTAACTTCCGTTAATGCCCCTCCTCCCATTCTTACCCCATCCCTGGCATATTTAGTTGTTTGCCTGTTCTCCATCTCCCTCTGGTGCCCCCCCCCCTTTCTTTCTCCTGAGGCCTCCCGTCCCATGATCCCTTCTCCTCTCCAGCTCTGTATCACTTTCGCCAATCACCTTTCCAGCTCTTAGCTTCATCCCATCCCCTCCAGTCTTCTCCAATCATTTCGCATTTCCCCCTCCGCCCACTACTTTCAAATCTTTTACTATGTTTCCTTTCGGTTAGTCCTGACGAAGGGTATCGGCCCGAAATATCGACAGCGCTTCTCCCTATAGATGTTGCCTGGCCTGCTGTGTTCCACCAGCATTTTGTGTGTTGTTGTTTGAATTTCTAGCATCTGCAGATTTCCTCGTGTTTGCTCGTATCTTCTTTTAACTTTTCTAATTTCTTTCTTAAGTTTCTTCTTACATTCTTTATATTCCTTGAACACCTCATTTACTTCATGCTGCCTATGTTCATTGTCGATGTCTCTCTTTTTCCTAACCAAGTTTCCAATATCCCTTGAAAACCATGGCTCTCTCAAAATTTTAACCTTTCCTTCCAACCTAACATGAACATAAAGATTCTGTACCCTCAAAATTTCACCTTTAAATGATCTCCATTTCTCTATTACATCCTTCCCATAAAACAAATTGCCCCAATCCACTCCTTCTAAATCCTTTCGCGTCTCCTCAAAGTTAGCCTTTCTCCAATCAAAAATCTCAACACTGGGACCAGTCCTATCCTTCTCCATAATTATATTGAAACTAATAGCATTGTGATTAGTGGACCCGAAGTTTTCCCCTACATACCTCTGTCACCTGACCTGTTTAATTCCCTAACAGAAGATCCAACACTGCCCCGTCTCTAGTCGGTACCTCTATGTATTGCTGCAAAAAACTATCCTGCACACATTTTACAAACTCCCGACCATCCACCCCTTTTACAGTATGGACTTCCCAGTCTATGTGTAGAAAATTAAAATCTCCCACAATCACAACGCTGTGCTTTCTGCAAATATCTGCTATCTCCTTGAAAATTTGCTCCTCCGATTCTTGCTACCCATTAGGTGGTCTATAATACACCCCTATAAGTGTTACTACACCTTTCCCATTCCTCAATTCCACCCAAATAGCCTCTAATCTATCCTGCCAGAGCACCGCTGTAATATTTTCTCTGACTAGCAATGCAACACCTCCCTCTCTTGTCCCTCTGATTCTATCACACCAGAAACAACGAAATCCAGGAATATTTAGTTGCCAATCACTCCCCTCCTGCAACCATGTTTCATTAATAGCTACAACATTATATTTCCAGGTATCATTCCATGCTCTAAGCTCATCCACCTTTCTTGCAATGCTCCTAGCATTAAAATAAATTAATTTAAACATTCGCCACGTCTTCCTCTCTGTTTATCTCTAACAGTACAAAGAACTTTACTATCTTCTTTTTCGTACTTCTCCCATACATCTGTTCCTACACTCTGGTTCCACTCCCCCCTCGTTTCAAAATCTACTGGAGCCTCTCTAGCAAACCTACCTGCAAGAATATTTGTCCCCTTCCAGTTCAGATGTAAACAGTCCCACCAGAACAGGTCCCACCTTCCCTGGAAAACTGCCCAATTATCTATAAATCTGAAACCCTCCTTCCTGTAGCATGGCTTCAGCCACGTGTTGGTGTGCACTATCTTACTATTTCTAAACCCACCTGCATGTGGCACTGGTAGCAACCCTGAGATTGCTATCCTGTAGGTCCTGTTCTTTAACTTGGCACCTAGCTCCCTAAACTCACCTTTCAGGACCTCCTCACTCTTCCTATCCACGTCATTGGTGCCTACATGGACCACGACATCCGGCTGCTCACCCTCCCTCTTGAGAATACGGAGAACTCGATCAGAGATATCTTGGACCCTGGCAGCAGCGAGGCAACAGACCATCCGGGATTCTCGATCTCTTCCACAGAACCTCCTATTTATCCCCCTAACTATCGAATCCCCTGTCACTACTGCTCTCCTCTTTTCCCTCCTTCCTTTCTGAGGTGAGGGTCCAGTCTCGGTGCCAGAGACGCAACCACTGCAACTTGTCCCTGGGTGATCGACCCCACCAACAGTATCCAAAACGGTATACTTATTGTTGATGGGAACGGCCACAGGGGTGCTCTGCTCTTCCTGTCTATTCCCCTTCCCTCTCCTGACAGTCACCCAACTACCTGTCTCCTGACTCCTAGGGGTGAATATCTCCCTGAAACTCCTGTCTGTTTCTGCCTCTGCCTCCCGAATGATCCGGAGTTCATCCAACTCCAGCTCCAGTTCCCTAACACGGTTTGTCAGGAGCTGCAGCTGGATGCACCTTTTACAGGTGTAGTCATCAGGGACAGCTGTGCTCGCACTGACTTCCCACCTAGTGCAAACAGAGCACTCAGCTGCCCTAACTGCTGCCCCCATTACCTACTCCTAAGCTAATTAGATTAATTAAAGGAACTTACGCAGCCTTACCTCACCTGGAGTGAAGCTTGCACTCAGCCTCTGCTCGCTTTTTAAATTCCCCCGCCGACTTTCATGCGCTTGCTCAGTCGTGTTCCGTTCAACCTCGCCTCTGCCTGTTCTCACCGAAGCCTAATTGAGCCAAAGCCGACCCACTCTGCCACAGTCCACTCCGACAATGGCCGCTGTATATGACGGTCTTTCATTTAAACCTTTGGCGCGCTACTTCACGCGTCTGTGCAGTCCAGCCTCATTGCCCCGATCAGTAAATAAAACAGCTTCTCTCTGAGCTTCCTTTACCTCTTTTCTCTCCGCCTCTTGCTTCGATTTAAATGACCGTTGAAAACTTCCTCTCCTTTTTAAAACTTTGATGCACTACGTCAGTGGACTCACGTCTGATACAATTGTACTTTATAACTGTTTGCGGGGGACAGGAGGGCGTCAGTTAGCCGGGAAGGGGTTTGGGTGGAGATGAGATCCTGGACACCCTGACTTTGCCAGTCCGACCTCCCTCAGCCTGGAGCTGAGACGCTACTGTGTCAGTGTGAGGAGCTCCGACCCACTGTTGCAGTGCACAGGGTGCGGGGGGACAGCAGAAACCTCAAATAAAACTCGAGTCCGGCACCAGGACAGGAAGTTACAGCGGTTTATTGATTTCATCATGACAAATGTAAATTAAACAATGTGTGAGCTGCTGACGTGCGGGAATAAATAAGCCGACTCACTCACAGTCACACACAATTAACTGACCGGCGACAACGAGTGACAGGTTGAATAATCAGTCCCGTTTCTCACCGTCACTCTGCATCGGGGAACCAATGATTATAAAAACATACTTCAGGGCCGTGTCCGGGATCGCTGCAGATCCAGGGTCACTGCCGAGGGATTTGTCAATTTAACATCATTATATCGGCCAGACTGCCGAATGCACCGTCCTCAGCAAAGGGAGCAAAGGGATTCCCTCCCGGGATAATCCCACCCCGGGACACCGGCGTCCCAAACTGAGCCCCGGCCCCTGTGCTCTTCCTGTCTATGTAGTTCCCCGGGGACTCACGTGGGGAGTCATGAACATGCCGGATAACAGTCAGAAATACGTCACTGTGGGATCGCTTCCGCTGTCACCGAGCTCGAGGCCGGAGACAGTTCCATTAGAACAGTTGGGAATTGTGCGGGGATGTTCAAATATTCAGATGTTTACAGGGACACTGTCAGTCTGGGTCTGGGTTCCTGTAGAGATCTCAGTTCCTTCTCCCCGGTCCCACTGAACCAATTCCCATACAGTCTGAAACAGATGGAAGAATAAAGGTGAAATAAACAGATTTCACAACAGTGTCAGTAACAGGGGACTCGGGTTAATGTTTCAACAATACTCACAGACAAATATCACCCGAAAACCCGCGGATCCGCTGATATTTTATCACACTGAACATTAATACAAACACTCACCCGATCCACTCCAGATTCCGGAGAGCCAGTATGAGGCCGCGGAGAGCGGGGACAGATCGGTCTGTCAGCGAGTTGTAACCAAGGCTAAGCCCCATCAGTGATGGTTTGGCACTGAGTGCGGAGACAAGATCCTCGGCACCAGAATCTGTGAGACTGACATTGTCCAGCCTGGAGATGAGAGAGAGTGAGGGTGAAGGACACAGAGAGACAGGAGACGGTACAAATCCCCAGTATTTATCAGTAACACAAATATTGATCACATTAATGTTCAGTGTCAGACACCTAGTGACTGTAAACACCATCTCGCACAGTCTGGTACTTACCGCAGTTTCTGTATTTTACACTCCGGGTTCCTCAGAGCCGCAGACACAAGTTTGACTCCGGAATCTGCCAGTTTATTACTACCCAGGTCCAGCTCCATCAGTGATTGATTTGTACTGAGAGCGGAGAAGAGATCCTCGGCACCAGAATCTGTGAGACCGATCTTCATCAGCCTGGAGATGAGACAGAGTGACGGTGAAGGACACGGAGAGACAGGAGACAGTACAAATCCCCAGTGTTTATCAGTAACACAATTACTGATCACATTAATGTTCGGTGCCAGGCACCTAGTGACTCTAAACATAATCTCCCACAGTCTGGTACTTACCACAGTTTCTGTATTTTACACTCTGGGTTCCTCAGAGCCGCAGACACCAGTTTCACTCCTGAATCTCCCAATTTATTACTACCCAGGTCCAGCTCCATTAGTGATGATATTTTACTGAGAGGGGAAGCGAGATCCTCGACACCAGAATCAGTGACACCGACATCCCCCAGCCTGGATATGAGAGAGAGTGACGGTGAAAGACACAGAGACACAGGAGACGGTACAAATCCCCAGTGTTTATCAGTAACACAATTACTGATCACATTAATGTTCAATGTCAGACACCCAGTGACTGTAAACACAATCTCCCACAGTCTGATACTTACCACAGTTTCTGTATTTTACACTCTGGGTTCCTCAGAGCCGCAGACACCAGTTTTACTCCAGAATCTCCCAGTTTATTCTCCCCAAGTCTGAACACAAACAGAGAAATTGATGAACAAAGTGATTCAAACCGTGGGTCTGAGGGAATTTCTCTCACTCGGATTTTTCAGGAAACATTAAACCCTTCGGTAAATCACTGATCGGAGTTCCCATCGCTGTCAATGTCCCTCACTGTCGGTGTGACCCTGTAAACTCCATACATTCTGTCTCATTCCCAGATGGTCAGAAGAGTGTTCCTGACCTGTGAGGGTCAGAAAGGGCAGGGCCGTAGGGTGGGAGTGAGTCTCACAGTGAGAATGAATTTAAGTTGGGAATGTTGATGAGACATTGTTGAAGAGATCACCTGAGGAAAAAGGATAGAAGGACTGAACCTGCAGGAGGAAGCGGAATGGGGAAGAGAGATCCTCTTACTCCTAAGAGGATGGGTAAGAGAGATCCGACAGGAAATAGGTAGTGGGGAAGAGAGATCCGAAGGAGGATCAGATGCTGAGGTAGATCGCTTCTGAGCGGAAGGTCTGAATTAGGGCCCATATATAGAGGACATAACCATTTGGGGGCGGGGTAATGCCCACATTGACACAGGTGGACTGCTGGTGATAGTCACACATGGGGAAGGGCAGAGGGAGGACAATCTCACAGAGGGAATTCTCTCACTCTCACTGGGACAGTCCACTAACTTTCTCTTGTCCCTCACCAGGAAGGCATTGTAAAGCTGGGACAGTCCGGTGCTGGTCTCCCGTCTCTCACGGGGAAGGGGTTGTAAAGTTTGGACAGTCTGCCGATGGTCTCTTGTCCATTGGAAGGGGGTATGAAGCTCTGACCCACCTATTGCATTCAGTGTTGGTTTGGGCGTCAGTGTCTGAGAAGTAACACTGTCAGTGGACATGTCACAGGCAGCGAGAAACATGGCCATTCCTGTGATTTACCACCATTAAACCAATGGCCGTTGTTCACTGATCTGATGAAGTCTCCAACATCCCTTCACAAGGAACCACAGAACCCTCCCGTCCTTGGGGAATTACTGACCGATCCCCTGGCATTGGTCACAATTCTTCACAATTTGATTTACTGCAGTTTTACCCAAATACCTTTAAATTGAAACAACAGACTGGAACAGTTTCACCGTTCAGAGTGAGAGATAAATCAAGTTACCTCAAGTCCTGGCACTTGTGCAGCCCGGGTCCCAGCCGCCGGATTCCTTCACACTGAATGTAGCAGTTCTCCAGGTCGAGCTGCTTTATTGTATCACAGATTCCGATTGCATGAGACAGGACTGCGCAGTCAATCGGGGTCAGTGTCATTCCACTGAATGAAAGTGTTTCCACAGATTCTAGTGCGGCCTGAGCCAGTCCACGGTTCTGAGACTCAAACAGGTAGTGCAATATGTTCAGGAGTCTCCTTTTACCAGCTTCACTCTCTGTGTTTCCAATCTGGCATTTAACTTCCTCCTTCACCCAGTCAATCACCCGGCTGGTTGTTTGATGAGGGAATGGACCCAGAAACTCCTCCAGGCCCCGAGCTGTCATTGGGGAGGAGAGACCAGCAACAAAACGGAGAAATACCTCAAATCGCCCATCTGTTGTGTTGTGGGCTTCAGTGAGGAATTTCAGGTTATCCCCGGGATGTGGATCCAGGAATTGTGCGACTGCAGCTACAAACTCTTGGATGGTGAGGTGTGGGAATGTGTACACCACGCTCCGGGCAGAATCCTCTCTCTCCAAAATCTCCATCAGGAACCCGGACAGGAACTGGGAAGGCTGCAGATTGTAGTTGATCAAATCTCCATCTGTAAACACAATCTTCTTCTCGGACACTCCTCTGAAGGCCATCTGACCCACCCTGAGTAACACATCACGGGGGTTCTCAATCTCACGGCTGTGGTTTTTCAGAATGTTGTAAATATAGTAGGAGTACAGTTGGGTGATGGTCTTGGGAACTCGCTCTGGATCAGTGACTCTTTGTGTGAAGAAGGGGCCCAGTACCAGAGTGAGGATCCAGCAGTAGGAGGGGTTGTAGCTCATGGTGTACAGGATCTCGTTCTCCTTCACGTGTTTGAAAACAGCTTCCGCCACTGTCTGATCTTCAAAATGTCTGATGAAATATTCCTTCCGTTCCTCACCAACAAATCCGAGGATTTCAGCCCAGATACTGATATCAGCCTTTTCCAATAAATGTAACGCAGTGGGACGGGTGGTCACCAGCACTGAACACCCTGGGAGCAGTTTGCCCTGGATTAAATTGTACACAATGTCAGACACTTCACACCACCACTCGGGATCTGGGCACTGGTGCTTGGGTTCTGTATCTCTCCGATAGTCAGCAAAATCGATTCTGTGCTTGAATTCATCCAAACCATCGAATATAAACAGCAATCCCTCTGGTTTCTTCCAGACCTCTCTCAAGATATTCCCAAAGTACGGATATTGATCCAGAATCAGTTCCCTCATGTTTATCCTGCAGTTAATGGAGTTTAAATCGCGGAATTTGAAACTGAAAACAAACTGGAATTGTTGGAATATTGTCCCCGTCGCCCAGTCATGAACAATCCTTTGTACCATTGTTGTTTTCCCGATCCCTGGGACTCCCGCCACTGTTGCTGAACTCCCAGATTTGGATTTACTCCAGGAAAAGCTGCTGTGGAACAACTGATCAGTCCGGATTTTTTCCAGCTCTCTGCGGAGATGTTTTTCTCTCCAATTGCCATGGTCTCTGCCTCTTGCCAGCAGCTCATGT
This sequence comes from Hemitrygon akajei, assembly GCF_048418815.1. Lineage (NCBI taxonomy): Eukaryota > Metazoa > Chordata > Chondrichthyes > Myliobatiformes > Dasyatidae > Hemitrygon > Hemitrygon akajei. The sequence continues at coordinate 2,147,924 of NW_027331939.1, read as the reverse complement.
TCCACCAGTCTCCGATCTCGAACAGTAGAAATGACCGTGAGCTCAGCGTATCGATCAACCAGCTGGAAAACCTTCACCTTCTCCCTCATCAGGATCGTGTTCATTCTCAGTGTTTCAGTCTGTTGCCGCAGAGTCTCCTTGTGTTTCTGTTGAACATCTTCCATGGGAACAGGAACATAGTCAAAATGTTAAATGGCTCAACTCAGAACTCAGTATTTAAGTACACAAGAGTTAGCTCAAAGCTATTACCTTGATTGAATTCATCAATGGATGTTCGTACAGTGAAGTAAATGTGATTAACAGTCCCCTGACTGGACAGAGAGGCCTGGACTAGATAAACACCAGATCTTCACATTTCCACATTAACTGTGCTGTGAAGGTGAGTATTTCCCTGGTAGTTTACTAACCCCCGACTGTCCTGTACTGGATAAACTCCCACCACTGCCAGAGCTATTATTGTTCCTGTGGAAGAACTTTGAAAGCCGGATGTTTGATGTGGCGTATGGAGATGGAGAAAAGGATCGTGGGCATTCTGTCAAAGGAACAGGTCGGGGAATCACAGATTCCCCCTCCCACCCACCATCACTGATTCAAAATACAAAGAAGTAGCTTTATTGAGCAGCACGTGCACTGTGGGTGGGGGTTGTTGGGGGAGAAAATTGGGGGAGATCTAGTCCTCATATGGAGCCAGTGATCATTAATGGAGAATGTGTGGAGCAGGTTAAGACCTACAAGTATCTGGGAGTACAGTTAGACGAGAAGCTAGACTGGACTGCCAACACAGATGCCTTGTGCAGGAAGGCACAGAGTCGACTGTACTTCCTTAGAAGGTTGGCGTCATTCAATGTCTGTAGTGAGATGCTGAAGATGTTCTATAGGTCAGTTGTGGAGAGCGCCCTCTTCTTTATGGTGGCGTGTTGGGGAGGAAGCATTAAGAAGAGGGACGCCTCACGTCTTAATAAGCTGGTAAGGAAGGCGGGCTCTGTCGTGGGCAAAGTACTGGAGAGTTTAACATCGGTAGCTGAGCGAAGGGCGCTGAGCAGGCTACGGTCAATTATGGAAAACTCTGAACATCCTCTACATAGCACCATCCAGAGACAGAGAAGCAGTTTCAGCGACAGGTTATTATCGATGCAATGCTCCTCAGACAGGATGAAGAGGTCAATACTCCCCAATGCCATTAGGCTTTACAATTCAACCGCCAGGACTTAAGAACCTTTTAAAAGCTATTATTAATGCTTTTTGAGATAGTGATTTAGATGCATATCATATTTTTTTACTGAGTTAAGTATTGTATGTAATTAGTTTTGCTACAACAAGTGTATGGGACATTGGAAAAAAAAAGTTGAATTTCCCCATGGGGATGAATAAAGTATCTATCTATCTATCTATCTATCTATCTATCTATCTATCTATCTATCAATGTCTTGCTCAGGAGATTGAGACAGTCAACATTTTGACACAAAACGCAAACAGAACCCCTCCCCCCCCCTCCCCCACCCCGCCATCATCACAGACGCTGCTCAGCTCACTGAGTTCCTCCGGAGAATAGTTTGAGACGGCAGATCTGCAGACTCGTGTCTGTTAAAGAGTATGTGCTGTAAATGCTCAACAGATTCAAGATTGAAGATACACGTGGAAAGGAGAAGGAAATAATTGTTATTCCGGATGTGATGCAGCACAAAATAACTCAGATAAAGAACGTAATGGAAAACACAATAAATATAAATATATACGATACAGGAGTCACTCTGACCTCAGGTGGTTCTGGTAGAAAATTTTCAAACCGTGCTGGTGGTGGGGTGGGGGTTGTTAGTAGTGGAGGGGTGGCTTAATCATTGGAGGTGTTGATCAGTCTTACTGCTTGAGGAAAGTAACTGATTTTGAGTCTGATGGTCCTGCTGTGAATGCTACGTAGCCTCCTCCCTCATGGGAGAGGGACAAACAGCCCATAGGCAGGATAGGTGGGATCATTCCTGATGCTGACCCTTTTCCAGAGCCTTTTTGTATGTACGTCCCCGATGGAAGGTAGGCTGGGGGTGCCAGTGATGCGTTGAGCAATTTTGATTACCCGTTGTAGAGCCTCCCAGCCTGCCACAGTTATGCAGCATGTTGGCCTGCCCTCTACAGCACAGGACTGGAGTGTAGATGTGAGTACAGGTCAGACAACGTCTGTGGAAAGGGGAGAAATGGGAGATGCTAATGGTCTGTGACTTTAAATACAAGTTTGAAAACCATGCCGATTACAGCTCGGGTGGTGAAGAAGAGAGCAGAGACCGAGGAATTTCGGTAGCAGGTGGCTCAGGATTTCAGCTATCACAAGACCTGCGTAGTACAGTATAGGTATGGGACATTCGGCCCACAAAGTTGCTGCTAGCAGGATGGCCCCATAAACTCATCCCGCCTACCTCCGAAGCTATGGATATGGATATCAGGATCCCTGTAGACACTAATGACATCAGGGTCGTGACCTTTACTCTATACTTCCCCATACATTTGATCTCCTGAATTGCAAGAACTCACACTTCTCTGGATTAAACTCCACCTGATATTTCCCCATCCGCATCTGCAACTGATCTGTATCCCAATGCATTCTTTGGCACGCCTCTTCACTCTCCACAACTGACTGTCTCATTTCAGCATCATGAAACTCACCTCTCCCTTTCAGATTAAATTTACAACATCTCCCATCAAGATCTACAGGCATTGACGTCGTTGGCTTTAATCCTCTTTGCAACATGCCGGACCCAAATTCTGCTCAGCTAATATTTAATCATGCCCGTTGGGGATTTGCCTAACAAGAGCTGCTCTCAATCTAACCCTTTGCCACGGAATCTGCCTTCCGCCAAGTTATCTTTCCCACACCCAATGCTGCACACCCCACGCTTGGCAGTGTGGAGAATCGGAGTGACCTTGGGGTCCGAGTCCAGCGGACACTCAAAGCTGCTATGCAGGTCGACTCTGTGGTTCAAAAGGCATACAGTGCATTGGCCTTCATCAACCCTGGGATGGAGTTTAGGAGCCGAGAGGTAATGTTGCAGTTATAACGGACCCTGGTCAGACCCCACTTGGAGTATTGTCTTCTGTTCTGGTCACCTCACTACAGGAAGGATGTGGAAACTATAGAAAGGACGTAGAGGAGGTTTACAAGTATTGCCTGGATTGGGGAACATGCCCTATGAGAATAGGTTGAGTGAACTCGGTCATTTCTCCTGGGAACAACGGAGGATGAGAGGTGACCTGATAGAGGTATATAAAATGATGAGAGGCATTGATTGTGTGGATAGTCAGAGACTTTCTTCTTGGGCTGAAATGGCTAACACAGGAGGGTACAGTTTTAAGGTGCTTGGAGGTAGGTACAGAGGGATTGTTAGGGGTAAGATTTTTTATGCAGAGAGTGGTGAGGGCGTGGAATAATCTGCCGGCGATTGTGGTGGAGGCAGAAACAATAGGGACTTTTAATTTCTAAAATAATTACATGTTCGGTACAGCATAAGCTGCAGACTTCTCCTTATTCATAACCATCTGAGAAGTGTTCACTGTTCCCAAAAGTTCCACCACTGAAACCTCAGCAACTTGTCGGCTTACAATCAAATACCAGCTGCAGTCTGGCCTCATTTCCAGTTCACACATCCCACACATTATTCCCAGAACACATCCCACCATCAGAGATTCCTAAAATATTCTTGCAGGTAGGAAACACAGGACAGAGAATGAAAGGTCATCAGCAACACAGGGAAAGTTAAAATTACCCACTACAACAAACTTGCTGTTTTTGCATCTTTCCAGAATTTGCCTACATATTAGTTCCTGTATCTCATGATGACTACTGGGAGATGTTTTGTAAAAACCCATCAGTGACTGTATCGATCTTATTGCTATGCTCTCATATTGCCTTAGTACTTGAACTCCCCTATATGTCCTCTCTGAGCGCAGCTGTGAAATTCCCCAGGGCAGCAAATAAACCTCCCCAAATGTATTACCTCCCCTCCCTATCTGAAAAATTGTAACTCTGGAATATTGATCTGCCAATTTTGTCTCTCTCAATCAAGTCTTCATAAAGGCAACATCATCACACTTCCAATGTGCTGATCCACTCTGAAGGTCCAACTACATGACCCACAACACTCTATCCAATGAACTACCCACTTAAGTCCCAACCATCACATCATGTTCACTCACCTGGACCACCACCCATACAATAAGGATTATTAGCCTAACCTGTATCTTCCGTTGACCCGACGAGGCAGGAGATAATGTAGCTGGACAAGTGTCAGTGGGAGAGTATTCTGGACACAGAGACAATCTGTCTCAGTTATGGAAAGCGATATCGATGCCCCGAGTATAGAGATTCTGAATTAGGGGAAGGCAAGCTACACCACTGCTGAATACAATCTTTTGAAAGGACGTGTAAAAGTATTTTAGGACTCTGCAAAGTGTGTCCAGGATTTCACAGAATTTGAAGGGCCTGTCAGGAGTGTGCGGGATCTCAGCATGTCAGGATACTAGCAGGGATTTGTGGGGTTTCACAGTGTGTCAGGACTCTCCTAGGGATGTGTGGAGTCTCACAGTCTGTCACAACCTGTCAGAGATGTGTGGGGTCTTGCAGGGCGTCTGGACCCTGCCAGGGGTGTGTGCGGTCACACGATATGTCAGGAACCTGTCAGAGGTGTGTGGGGCCTCACAGTTTGTCAGGGCTCTGTCAGGCATGTGTGGGGTTTCACAGTGTGTCAGGATCCTGTTAGGGGTGTGTGGGGGTCTCACAGTGTGTCAGGACCCTGTCAGGCATGTAAGGGGTTTCACAGTGTGTAAGGATCCTGTTAGGGGTGTGTGGGGTCTCACAGTGTGTCAGGACCCTGTCAGGGGTGTGTGGGGTCACACAGTGTGTCAGGACCCTGCCAGGGCCGTGTGGGGTATTACAATGTGTCAGGACCCTCCTAGGGATGTGTGGTGTCTCATAGTGTGTCACAACCTGCCAGCGATGTTTGGTGTCTCACAGTCTGTCTGGACCCTGTCAGGGGTGTGTCAGTTCTCACAGTGTGTCAGGACTCTATCAGGGATGTGTGGGGTCTTGCAGTGTGTCAGGACACTCCTAGGGATGTGTGGTGTCTCACAGTGTGTCGAAGGCTCTATCAGGGATGTGTGGGGTCTCACAATGTGACAAGGATCCTGCCAGCGATGTTTGGTGTCGCACAGTGTGTCAAGACTCTGTCATTGATGTATGGGGTCTTGCAGTGTGTCAGGACCCTCCTAGGGACATGTCGGGTTTCACAATGTGTCAGGACACTCCTAGGGATGTGTGGTGTCTCACAGTGTGTGGAAGGCTCTGTCAGGGATGTGTGGGGTCTCACAATGTGACAAGGATCCTGCCAGCGATGTTTGGTGTCGCACAGTGTGTCAAGACTCTATCATTGATGTATGGGGTCTTGCAGTGTGTCAGGACCCTGTCGGGGGTGTGTGGCGTCTCACAGTGTGTCAGGACCCTGTCAGGGGTGTGTGGTGTCTCACAGTGTGTCAGGACCCTGTCAGGGGTGTGTGGTGTCTCACAGTGTGTCAGGACCCTGTCACGGGTGTGTGCGGTCACACGATATGTCATGAACCTGTCAGAGGTGTGTGGGGTCTCACAGTGTGTCAGGACTCTCCTAGGGATGTGTGGTGTCTCACAGTGTGTCACAACCTGTCAGAGATGTGTGGGGTCTTGCAGTGTGTCATGGACCCTGCCAGGGGTGTGTGCGGTCACACGATATGTCAGGAACCTGTCAGAGGTGTGTGGGGCCTCACAGTTTGTCAGGGCCCTGTCAGGCATGTGTGGAGTTTCACAGTGTGTCAGGACCCTGTCAGGCATGTAAGGGGTTTCACAGTGTGTAAGGATCCTGTTAGGGGTGTGTGGGGTCTCACAGTGTGTTAGGACCCTGCCAGGGCCGTGTGGGGTATCACAATGTGTCAGGACCCTCCTAGGGATGTGTGGTGTCTCATAGTGTGTCACAACCTGCCAGCGATGTTTGGTGTCTCACAGTCTGTCTGGACCCTGTCAGGGGTGTGTCAGTTCTCACAGTGTGTCAGGACTCTATCAGGGATGTGTGGGGTCTTGCAGTGTGTCATGGACCCTGCCAGGGGTGTGTGTGGTCACACGATATGTCAGGAACCTGTCAGAGGTGTGTGTAGTCTCACAGTGTGTCTGGACCCTGTCAGGGGTGTGTGGAGTCTCACAGTTTGTCAGGACCCTGTCAGGGGTGTGTCAGTTCTCACAGTGTGTCAGGTCTCTATCAGGGATGTGTGGGGTCTTGCAGTGTGTCATGGACCCTGACAGGGGTGTGTGCGGTCACACGATATGTCAGGACCCTGTCAGAGGTGTGTGGGGCCTCACAGTTTGTCAGGACCCTGTCAGGGGTGTGTGGGGTCTCAGAGTGTGTCAGGATCCTGTCAGGGATGTGTGGTGTCTCACAGTGTGTCACAACCTGTCAGAGATGTGTGGGGTCCTGCAGTGTGTCATGGACCCTGCCAGCGATGATTGGTGTCGCACAGTGTGTCAGGACTCTATCATCGATGTATGGGGTCTTGCAGTGGGTCTGGACCCTGCCAGGGGTGTGTGGAGTCTCACAGTTTGTCAGGACCCTGTCAGGCGTGTGTGGGGCCTCACAGTTTGTCAGGGCCCTGTCAGGCGTGTGTGGGGTTTCACGGTGTGTCAGGACCCTGTCAGGGATGTGTGGGGTCTCACAGTGTGTCAGGATTCTGTCAGGGGTGTGTGTGTCTCACAGTATGTCAGGACCATGACAGGGGTGTGTGGGTCTCACGGTGTGTCAGGACCCTGTCAGGGGTGTGTGGGGTCTCACAGTGTGTCAGGACCCTGACAGGGGTGTGTGGGTTCTCACAGTGTGTCAGGACCCTGTCAGGGGAGTGTGGGGTTTCACAGTGTGTCAGCACCCTGCCAGGGGTGTGTGGGGTCTCACGGTGTGTCAGGACCCTGTCAGTGGTATGTGGGGTCTCACAGTGTGTCAGGATCCTGTCAGGGGTGTGTGGGTCTCACGGTGTGTCAGGACCCTGTCCGGGGTGTGTGGGGTCTCACAGTGTGTCAGGACCCTGTCAGGGGTGTGTGGGGTCTCACAGTGTGTCAGGATCCTGTTAGGGTTGTGTGGTGTCTCACAGTGTATCACAACCTGTCAGAGATGTGTGGGGTCTTGCAGTGTGTCATGGACCCTGCCAGGGGTGTGTGCGGTCACACGATATGTCAGGACCCTGTCAGAGGTGTGTGGGACCTCACAGTTTGTCATGACCCTGTCAGGGGTGTGTGGGGTCTCAGAGTGTGTCAGGATCCTGTCAGGGGTGTGTGGTGTCTCACAGTGTGTCACAACCTGTCAGAGATGTGTGGGGTCTTGCAGTGTGTCATGGACCCAGCCAGCGATGTTTGGTGTCTCACAGTGTTTCAGGACCCTGTCAGGAGTGTGTCAGTTCTCACAGTGTGCCAGGACTCTATCAGGGATGTTTGGGGTCCTGCAGTGTGTCATGGACCCTGCCAGCGATGATTGGTGTCGCACAGTGTGTCAGGACTCTATCATCGATGTATGGGGTCTTGCAGTGGGTCTGGACCCTGCCAGGGGTGTGCGGAGTCTCACAGTTTGTCAGGACCCTGTCAGGCGTGTGTGGGGCCTCACAGTTTGTCAGGGCCCTGTCAGGCGTGTGTGGGGTTTCACGGTGTGTCAGGACCCTGTCAGGGATGTGTGGGGTCTCACAGTGTGTCAGGATTCTGTCAGGGGTGTGTGTAGTCTCACAGTGTGTCTGGACCCTGTCAGGGGTGTGTGGAGTCTCACAGTTTGTCAGGACCCTGTCAGGGGTGTGTGGGTTCTCACAGTGTGTCAGGACCCTGTCAGGGATGTGTGGGGTCTTGCAGTGTGTCATGGACCCTGACAGGGGTGTGTGCGGTCACACGATATGTCAGGACCCTGTCAGAGGTGTGTGGGGCCTCACAGTTTGTCAGGACCCTGTCAGGGGTGTGTGGGGTCTCAGAGTGTGTCAGGATCCTGTCAGGGATGTGTGGTGTCTCACAGTGTGTCACAACCAGTCAGAGATGTGTGGGGTCCTGCAGTGTGTCATGGACCCTGCCAGCGATGATTGGTGTCGCACAGTGTGTCAGGACTCTATCATCGATGTATGGGGTCTTGCAGTGGGTCTGGACCCTTCAGGGGTGTGTGGAGTCTCACAGTTTGTCAGGACCCTGTCAGGCGTGTGTGGGGCCTCACAGTTTGTCAGGGCCCTGTCAGGCGTGTGTGGGGTTTCACGGTGTGTCAGGACCCTGTCAGGGATGTGTGGGGTCTCACAGTGTGTCAGGATTCTGTCAGGGGTGTGTGTGTCTCACAGTATGTCAGGACCATGACAGGGGTGTGTGGGTCTCACGGTGTGTCAGGACCCTGTCAGGGGTGTGTGGGGTCTCACAGTGTGTCAGGACCCTGACAGGGGTGTGTGGGTTCTCACAGTGTGTCAGGACCCTGTCAGGGGAGTGTGGGGTTTCACAGTGTGTCAGCACCCTGTCAGGGGTGTGTGGGTCTCACGGTGTGTCAGGACCCTGTCCGGGGTGTGTGGGGTCTCACAGTGTGTCAGGACCCTGTCAGGGGTGTGTGGGGTCTCACAGTGTGTCAGGATCCTGTTAGGGTTGTGTGGTGTCTCACAGTGTATCACAACCTGTCAGAGATGTGTGGGGTCTTGCAGTGTGTCATGGACCCTGCCAGGGGTGTGTGCGGTCACACGATATGTCAGGACCCTGTCAGAGGTGTGTGGGACCTCACAGTTTGTCAGGACCCTGTCAGGGGTGTGTGGGGTCTCAGAGTGTGTCAGGATCCTGTCAGGGGTGTGTGGTGTCTCACAGTGTGTCACAACCTGTCAGAGATGTGTGGGGTCTTGCAGTGTGTCATGGACCCAGCCAGCGATGTTTGGTGTCTCACAGTGTTTCAGGACCCTGTCAGGAGTGTGTCAGTTCTCACAGTGTGCCAGGACTCTATCAGGGATGTTTGGGGTCCTGCAGTGTGTCATGGACCCTGCCAGCGATGATTGGTGTCGCACAGTGTGTCAGGACTCTATCATCGATGTATGGGGTCTTGCAGTGGGTCTGGACCCTGCCAGGGGTGTGCGGAGTCTCACAGTTTGTCAGGACCCTGTCAGGCGTGTGTGGGGCCTCACAGTTTGTCAGGGCCCTGTCAGGCGTGTGTGGGGTTTCACGGTGTGTCAGGACCCTGTCAGGGATGTGTGGGGTCTCACAGTGTGTCAGGATTCTGTCAGGGGTGTGTGTGTCTCACAGTATGTCAGGACCATGACAGGGGTGTGTGGGTCTCACGGTGTGTCAGGACCCTGTCAGGGGTGTGTGGGTTCTCACAGTGTGTCAGGACCCTGTCAGGGGAGTGTGGGGTCTCACAGTGTGTCAGGACCCTGTCAGGGGTGTGTGGGGTCTCACGGTGTGTCAGGACCCTGTCAGTGGTATGTGGGGTCTCACAGTGTGTCAGGATCCTGTCAGGGGTGTGTGGGTCTCACGGTGTGTCAGGACCCTGTCCGGGGTGTGTGGGGTCTCACAGTGTGTCAGGACCCTGTCAGGGGTGTGTGGGGTCTCACAGTGTGTCAGGATCCTGTTAGGGGTGTGTGGGGTCTCACAGTGTATCAGGATCCTGTCAGGGGTGTGTGGTGTCTCACAGTGTGTCAGGACCCTGCCAGGGCCGTGTGGGGTTTCACAGTGTGTCAGGACTCTCCCAGGGTTGTGTGGTGTCTCACAGTGTATCACAACCTGTCAGAGATGTGTGGGGTCTTGCAGTGTGTCATGGACCCTGCCAGGGGTGTGTGCGGTCACACGATATGTCAGGACCCTGTCAGAGGTGTGTGGGGCCTCACAGTTTGTCAGGACCCTGTCAGGGGTGTGTGGGGTCTCAGAGTGTGTCAGGATCCTGTCAGGGGTGTGTGGGGTCTCACAGTGTGTCAGGACCCTGCCAGGGCCGTGTTGGGTTTCGCAGTGTGTCAGGACTCTCCTGGGGATGTGTGGTGTCTCACAGTGTGTCACAACCTGTCAGAGATGTGTGGGGTCTTGCAGTGTGTCATGGACCCAGCCAGCGATGTTTGGTGTCTCACAGTGTTTCAGGACCCTGTCAGGAGTGTGTCAGTTCTCACAGTGTGCCAGGACTCTATCAGGGATGTTTGGGGTCCTGCAGTGTGTCATGGACCCTGCCAGCGATGATTGGTGTCGCACAGTGTGTCAGGACTCTATCATCGATGTATGGGGTCTTGCAGTGGGTCTGGACCCTGCCAGGGGTGTGCGGAGTCTCACAGTTTGTCAGGACCCTGTCAGGCGTGTGTGGGGCCTCACAGTTTGTCAGGGCCCTGTCAGGCGTGTGTGGGGTTTCACGGTGTGTCAGGACCCTGTCAGGGATGTGTGGGGTCTCACAGTGTGTCAGGATTCTGTCAGGGGTGTGTGTGTCTCACAGTATGTCAGGACCATGACAGGGGTGTGTGGGATCTCACAGTGTGTCAGGACCCTGTCAGGGGTGTGTGGTGTCTCACAGTGTGTCAGGACCCTGTCAGGGGTGTGTGGGTCTCACGGTGTGTCAGGACCCTGTCAGGGGTGTGTGGGGTCTCACAGTGTGTCAGGATCCTGTCAGGGGTGTGTGGGTCTCACGGTGTGTCAGGACCCTGCCAGGGCCGTGTGGGGTTTCACAGTGTGTCAGGACTCTCCTAGAGTTGTGTGGTGTCTCACAGTGTATCACAACGTGTCAGAGATGTGTGGGGTCTTGCAGTGTGTCATGGACCCTGCCAGCGATGTTTGGTGTCTCACAGTGTGTCAGGACCCTGTCAGGAGTGTGTCAGTTCTCACAGTGTGTCAGGACCCTGTCAGGAGTGTGTCATTTCTCACGGTGTGTCAGGATCCTGTCAGGGGTGTGTGGGGTCTCACAGTGTGTCAGGACCCTGCCAGGGCCGTGTGGGGTTTCACAGTGTGTCAGGACTCTCCTAGGGTTGTGTGGTGTCTCACAGTGTATCACAACCTGTCAGAGATGTGTGGGGTCTTGCAGTGTGTCATGGACCCTGCCAGCGATGTTTGGTGTCTCACAGTGTGTCAGGACCCTGTCAGGAGTGTGTCAGTTCTCACAGTGTTTCAGGACCCTGTCAGTAGTGTGTCATTTCTCACGGTGTGTCAGGACCCTGTCAGGGTTGTGTGGGGTCTCACAGTGTGTCAGGACCCTGTCAGGGTTGTGTGGAGTCTCTGTTCAATGTATTCGGGTGGGATGGGGAGCGTAGGAAGATATTGGTTGATTAAATCGTTACTTCAGACATTGTGACAGTGTTAGAAATGATATTCTTAAATAATCAGAGAGTGAATCGGTTTTGTATTAGAAATGGGTGTGGGAATTTCACTGCTGTGTCTGTTCCTTCGGCAAACAACATGAAGAACAGTGAAGAACAAGTTTGCAGGCTAATTGCCGCAATCCCACAACCCTCGGTTTCTCTGTCCTAATTCCTATCTCTCACCTTTCCACAGTGTCCATCACACATCACATCAATTTCAGCTTCTGTGGACTGAGCTGAGGATTTTGTCCCCCAATCTCAACCTCACTAACACTGTCTCCTGATGGAATTCCCAGGATTATTGAGTTAGAAATTAAACTGGATAACGTTAGCAGTCTTTGCACTAAGGGTGAGTTGGATTCATATGCTGCTTTGGGGTTGAACAGAGCAGTTGGGTGTTACGTGATTTTCTCATTAAATGGATGCTCTCATTGTTATTACGTGATGAGGGCTGTTGCTGTGTAGCTGCAGGGGAAGGATTTCACTTTTCGGAGTGAAGAATTTCTGAGAATTTCACACCTCCAGATCGTCCTCTTCTCCACTCTGGCTCGAAGGAGGGACCTGTCGTTGTCGGAGTCAGAGAGGAGTGGTCCCTTTCAGAAAACTCCCCAACTCTCTGAGTTGTTCCTCATAATGTCCTGAGAAAGATATCCCTCGAGCAAATATTTTCCATGTGTCGCACTGTGCACTATGTCATGGTGCCACCACTTACCTGGTCAAATCCAGATGGTTCAACAACGACATGGCCCTACACAATATCAACCATTGGTGGAAACAGCGGTTTCTTCACTTACTTTTCAGTTCTCTGGGAATCTCCGGTACGGGTCGATGGACCGGAACACAACCTGTTCGGAATAAAACAATTTGAGGAATTAAAATGCATAACATTATAAAGTCAATTGTGATTGAATCCAAAATTAAATTCATCAGTGATGCTTTCTCACCATGCTCCTGTATTTCCTTCAGGATTTTGTCAAACTTTGGGACTCCAATCCTCATTTTCACAAAGGTTTCCCACATCACCCTCCGGGTGCGGGAGCCTTTCTCCATCACCAGGCTCAGGAGGAGTTTAGAACTGTCCGCCCGCTCTCCCTTATCAGCGAGATCAGAGATTTTCTGTGAAGAGTAACGGTGAAAATATTGGGGACTGAGAGATTCACACAGAGAATGAGAAGTAAATGATGTGCTCTGTAACGGGATCACACTGAGCAGTCACCCGGACGGGTGCTGATCCTGTCTGGACATGGACTGTACATTCTGAGTGCAGAGCACACGGAGGGACATTCACCGTGAACCTGGTCCACCAGTCAATGAGATCCTGGCTGGTCTGTGACCGCTTCATTGACGTGGCTCCAAATCCATAAATAATTCCTCACCGGATTTGACGGTGCAAAACAGAAATCAGAAAATAACCATCACAGATGAAGAAAGAAATCAGGAGGGTTTTTATAACAGAGTGAGCAGTCACAGAGAAGTTGCGGAAAAGATGGTCTGATTCATCTCCTCAGTCCGCCAGTGTCCAACATGACAGCGGATTTCTGGCTGACACCTGATGCCTTTCCTTTGCCTTTTCCAGTGGAGGTTTATTCAGTGATTACACATTACAACATGGCAGTATTCCCCGATCCACAGTGTTTACAGTTACAGATTGTAACACAATCATCTCCACCCAGAACAGATCACACTGGAGCTCCTGTGGCATCCAGTGTTAATGCCCCGGTTCTCACTGACATCCTGCCGTGACGCTGCACGGTCTTTTCAAAATGAAAATTCCTACAATATTTCCATTTAAACTCCTTTATTGCAACCTCATACAATTGTTCCCTGCTCCCCTCGCTCTGAGCATTGAGCCGCCACTGGAGTATTTACACCTCTTTCAATCATTCCTTCTGATTCACCGTTTTAAGAATTATATATATTTAGTTCTGATTTGTTTTTATGCTTTATTCTCCGATGAGTGAGAGTTCCAACACCCATCAGTCCTGTGATGTGTGAAAATTCAAACCCATTCTCCCTCCCACTCACCCGATGTTCCTCTCCGCTGAACTGATTCTCGGCCGTTAACGCCAGGCTCACTCCGTGCACCCCTCCTTCCATCGCCTGCTCCAGCCGGTCCCGGTAGAAGTCCGTCAACTGCAGGAGCTGGAAATCATTCCAGCTTGCCAGGAGCTCAGTGATCACTGTGAAGTACAATGGGAAAAATAAATATTCATTGACTCTATATTGGGCAGCAACTTTCCCTCTGGAACCTAAAAATCACTAAATAAAGTCCAATATATATATGGGGGGGGGGGGGAGGAGCGGGCTTGGGCAGGGGCATGGGTGGTCCCGGTCGGGGCAGGGTGTGGTTTTGAAGGGGTTATAGCTCCATCTGTTGAAGGCTGCTCTTTCGCGTATCTGTGAATATACCTCTCTGTTTTGAAAGAACTCTGCTTATTGCTGAGAATATAGTAACCCATCACCATCACTCTCCTGATACTGCCCATCACCACCGTTTTGCTCTGGGTTACTGTCTGCCTACCTGGTCAACCCCTTCCTCAGCAAATCTCTGGGATATCTGACAAAATGCTGGAGGAACTCAGCAGGCCAGGCAGCATCTATAGATGTCTTTAGTTGGGCGTAGGGAACAGACGCAAATGCATGACACCGCCACTGAAGTACTAGGGAGAGGACTCGGTGTATCAAGAAAGCAAGGGATGAAACGACGCTGGACAAGACAAGCCAAGGCAACAGGACTGGACGTGGGGGTAGGACGCGGGACTCCTGGGCTGGACACGCGACTCCTGGGCTGGATGAGGACATGAGGCTCAAACGTGGACGAGGACATGAGGGTCAGACTTGGGAGACATGAACGCGAAATACAGAGACCTGGTCGAGGGAGAGCAGGAATGCAGAATACAGAGTCAGAGCCCCTCCTTGGGAAGAGGACGTAGGGCCGGGACTCATACGCTGTTCACGATGAGACAGTTCCCAATGCTAGGTAGCGACAAATGTCCGGACCTATCTAGTGAAGGCTTGGACAAACAGAGACAGTTACAAACAACGAAAGGCGGTTCCTTATCTAGACACAGCAAGGCTCTTGTCTTGTTTCGTCGGTAGAACTTGAGAGCGAGAAAAGGTGAAAGGTTGCAGGCGAGGCTCCAGACTCAGGGTAACGTCAAAGACGGCCTGACTTACCCCACAGAGACAAGGACAGGATACTGACGAGACGAACCAGCAACCACTCTCGAACTCAGGGCCACTTATATTCCCAGATACAACACGGACAGCCAGAAGACCCGGAGTCCGGAGTCCACGGACTGGACCATGAACCGGATTGCGGACTTCACGGACCAGACCATGACAATGGATGAGAATAAACAATCAACGTTTCGGACCAAGGCCCTTCATCGGACTGGAAATGAGGGGACAGAAATTCTAGATATTGCCACATTACTTTCTCTTCCGTGTGATGCTGATCTAAAATGTCAAATGTTTATTCCTCTCCATGGATGCTGCCTGACCTGCTGAGTTCTGCCAATATTTTGTGTGTCTTTGTGTTGCCCAAAACTTCCAGCATCTGCAAGATGTCTTGTCTTCTGGAGTAACTCGCTATTTTAATGTGCATCACAATCTGTTAGAGGAGCAGGAGCAGACGGTAACTGTACTCCTTCCACGTGTGACTGTGTTTCCCGGAGATGTTAACTCTCTATTTCTCTCATCTCTCTGCTCATTTTTCACAAATGTTTTGTGAATTGTCGATATTGAATTAAACCCAGACGCAGAACCCTCAGAGTATGAATATTTATAAATTAAAATAATTCGGCAACATACCCGTGTCCTTTCCCGATGTTGACGCCACTGGAACTCCTCCACTGCTCGAACATTGAGCCATTTGAAGACAGGTGTGATCAGTTTTTGCTGCTCTGTAACAAACAAAAGTAACAGGAGGGTCAAACGTTAAATGAGGTTTAAAGCAGAACACTGTTTTGTTTTTAAACTGAGGCAAACACTTCCAAACATCTTGGGGCTGCTTCACTGAAGATTTGACACGTCCTGATCCACCTGCGCCCATCCACCCACAGTCACGCAATACCCATTACATGAATTGTACACCGTGTCGGGATTCTCCAGTCTATCTACCAGCTATACTGCAGTCAATTCCGTTTTAGGAACCAATCACGTGTCGTCGACCAGGATTGATTTGTCAACGGTAAGGCAAGGTGTTCTATTGTGGAGCAGCAGTGAACCATCTTATTGGCCTATCACAGTTCTCTTTGGGAACTAGACTTGATATGCATTTCTTTCTTTTTACAATATTTTTATTCAGAAGAAGAAATAAAAGATTTACAGAGTGCAACGCATCGATACATCTCAACATAACTTGTGTACATTCATATATTGTAATAAAATAAAATTGATCAAAATGTTATAGGATAACATATAAATGTATACCTCTCTGCAATCAAAGATTTAAAGATAGGTCATACATCATAAAAGAATTTTTTTATATATAAAAAAGTCAACCGCCTACCAACTACCAAAGAAAAAAGCTGATGGATGACAAAGGATAATTAGAAAAAAAAACATATTCACTTAAGAATAGAAGATAAAGATATACATAAAAGTCTGTGCACTGTTAAGTTTTATAAATTGGAAAAATAATTTAGGAAGGGTCCCCAAATATCATAAAAAGATTGTTTCCAATTTAAGACTGAGCAGCGAATCTTTTCTAAATTTAAATAAGACACAATATCACGTAGCCATTGAAGATATGTAGGAGGAGTATACTCCTTCCATTTAAGCAAGATTGCTCTTCTTGCTAAAAGAGAGGTAAAAACTAAAACCTGTAGGTTAGGAGTATTTAAAGTTATATCTTCATTTGCAATAATACCCAACAAGGCTCTAAGGGGATTTGGGTCAAATTGGACCCTAAAAAGTTGAGAGAGGTTATGAAATACTTCCCGCCAAAACTTTTCAATTGCAGGGCAAAACCAAAACATATGAATTAAAGAGGCATCAGCAGAGTTGCATTTATTACAAAGTGGAGAAACATTCGGGTAAAAACTGGAGAGCTTCTATTTAGAAATGTAAGCTCTATGAACCACTTTAAATTGTAGAAGAGAATGACGGGCACAGAAAGATGACTTATTAACCCGTTTAAGAATTTTATTCCATCTATCATCAGAGATCTGACAATTTAGGTCATCCTCCAAAGCTTTTTTTATTTTATCTAAGAAGTCTTGTCTAGAATCAATCAACAAGTTATAGATACAGGTAATAGAACCATTACCAAAAGGTTTTAAATTTAAAAGATCGTCCAGTAAATTTTTATCAGGACCTGTAGGAAAAGTAGCTAATGGGAAACGTAGAAAATCTCTAATTTGAAGGTATCTATAAAAATGTGATTTTGGGAGTGCAAATTAATTTGACAGTTGGTCAAAAGAAGCAAGAGATCCTGAGATAAACAGGTCCCAAAAACACTTCATACCTAATTCATCCCAATCTTTAAAGACTTTATCAGTCATGGAAGGGATACAAAAATAATTAAAGAGAATGGGAGATGATAATGAAAAATTCGCTAAACCAAAAAATTTTCTAAATTGAGACCAGATCCTTAAAGTATGCTTAACAATTATGTTATCTGTTGTTTTATTTGCTGAAAAAGAAGAGTATGATCCAAGAAGAGAGACAATAGAGGAATTTTTTGCAGAATTAACTTCTAAAGAGACCCATGGTGGGCAATCTTTACGATAAATATAATAGGACCAGAAAGTAATATTTCTTATATTGGCAGACCAATACTAAAACCTAAAATTGGGTTGGGCTAGTCCACCCATCTCTTTATTTCTTTGTAGGTAAACTTTTCTTAAACGAGCTTGTTTATTATTCCAAATATAAGAGGTTAAAATTGAATCTAAAGAATCAAAGTACGTCTTAGGAATAAAAATATGTAAGGCCTGAAAAAGATAAAAAAAATTAGGAAGAATCTTCATTTTAATCGAATTAATTCGGCCAATTAGGGATAAAGAAAGAGGAAACCATTTAGAAAGAGTCTTTTTCACATAATTCAATAAGGGGGTTTAAGTTTTCTTTGAATAAATTCTTGAAGTTTTTAGTAATTGTTACACCTAAATATGTAAATTGACTTGTAACAACTTTAAACGGAAATTTGGTATTTGATGACATTAGGTCATTTAAAGGAAACAGCTCGCTTTTATGTAGGTTCAGCTTATATCCTGAAAAAGAACTAAACTGGGAGATTAAAGAAAGAACCAAAGGTAAAGAAGTTTCAACATTAGAGATAAAAAGTAAAATATCATCAGCATATAACGAAATTTTATGAGACGTACCTTCCCTTAGTATACCAGAAATGTCCTTAGCTTCTCGAAGTGCTATTGCTAAGGGTTCTATAGCTAAAGCAAAAAGTAAAGGACTAAGAGGACACCCTTGTCCAGTTCCCCGCTGTAATTTAAAGGGCTTAGAAATTTGGGAGTTAGTAATAATTTGAGCGGTAGGAGACAAGTAGATTAATTTAACCCAACGAATAAAATTAGGCCCAAAATTAAACTTTTCTAAGGTCTTAAAAAGATAATTCCACTCAATCCTATCAAAGGCTTTTTCTGCATCTAAGGATAATATACACTCTGATATTTTTTGGGATGGTGAATATATCACATTCAATAACCGACGTATATTAAAATGTGAGTAACGATTTTTAATAAATCCTGTCTGGTCATGTGATATAATAGATGGTAGAATATTTTCAAGTCTTCGAGCTAAGATTTTGGCTAAAATTTTTGCATCAACATTTAGTAAAGAAATCGGTCTGTATGAAGAACATTCAGCTGGATTTTTTTTTTAAGAATAAGAGAAATAAAAGCTTCATAAAAAGATTCAGGGAGTTTACCTGATTTAAAGGACTCTGATATAACAGAGGATAAATAAGGTGTAAGTAATGTAGTGAAAGTTTTATAGAACTCCCCAGGAAAGCCATCAGGTCCGGGGGTCTTACCAGAATGTAAAGCACGTATAGCCTCAACCACTTCTTCATTGGAAATAGGCTGATCTAACTGTGTTAGACTATCAGCAGAGAATGTAGGAATGTTAATATTACTGAAAAGGCGTTCATATAGGTATCATCTGAAGAAGAGTCAGACTGATACAACTTAAGGTAAAAGTCTTTAAATACGTTGTTAATTTCAGAATGGTCGGATGTCTTAGTTCCATTATCTTTAAAAAATTCTATGATTTGACGATTAACTGTAAAAGATTTTAAGCGATTGGCTAATAAACTACCAGTTCTATCCCCGTGAATGTAAAATTGATTTATATCTCTCAACAGCTGTCGTTCAATTGGGTAAGTCAGCAGAAGATTATACTTCGATTGGATTTCAATACGCTTATTATATATACTTGGATCTTGAGACAGGGCATACTTTCGATCAAGATCTTTTAATATCGCTGCTAGGTCAGACCTTTCTTTGTCAGCTTTTTTCTTTCTATAGGTAGAATAAGAGATAATTTCTCCACGAAAATATGCTTTAAAAGTATCCCAGACTATATTACCAGCAGTATCTCCTTTAAAATTTTCTTTAAAGAAAAAAGTAATATGGTTTTCCAAAAACTTTTGAAATTTTTTATCCGATAACAATGATAAGTTAAAACGCTAACTTCTATTTGGTACAGAGTAAGCAGGTAATCTTGAAGCCAGAAGCACAGGTGCATGATCAGACAAAGCAATCTCCTTATAATCACAGGATTTTACCAGTGGAAGCAAGTTTCTATCTATAAAAAAATAATCAATCCAAGAGTACATATGATGAAGCTGAGATAAATATGAATATTCCTTTTCTTGGGGGTGTAAAAAACGCCACACGTCAAGAATACCACATTGAGATAAAAAAGGTTTAAAAAGTAAGACTGATTTATTAGTGACAGGGATTTTACTTGAAGAGCGGTGTAATATAGGGTCAAGCCAAAAATTAAAATCTCCACCCATCACTAAGGAATACAGATTCAAATCAGGCAGAAAAGAGAAAAGACGTTGAAAGAACAAGGAGTCATCTGTATTTGGAGCGTATACATTCGCAAATACGATTAGTTTATTCCAAAGACTACCCGAAACAATAACAAAGCACCCATTTGTATCAGAAATTACATTATGTTGAATAAAGGATAAATTCTGATCAAACAGGATAGAGACCACTCTCGATCTAGATTGAGAGGGTGAGTGAAAATGTATACCCTTCCATCCTTTGAAAGAATGTGAAATATCATCTTGACGAATATAGGTTTCTTGGAGAAAGATTATATGAGTTTTAAGTTTCCGGATATAAGAGAAAATCTTATTTCGTTTAACAGGGTTATTTAGACCTTTCACATTAAAACTGAGTATATTAATAAAAGAATCCGTCAAGTAACCTTTATTAATGTATAAAAGGAAATCACAGACATGTAGATAGTGAATAAGTAAAACAGTAAAAACATCCAATCAGCTTTATAGAAAAACCCATTTCCCCCCTCCCTCCCCCCAAAGAGAGAAATCAGCCAAGAGAGGCTGAAGACTAATTCTAACGTTCCCAACCCAAAACTCCGGTGGCTCCAAAATATATATATATATATAGCTGCGCCGAATAAACGGTTGTAAATATATATATACAAAAAAAATATCAAAGTAAATAAGTTTGTTAATTACGATTTTAAAAAAAAACATGGGAAAATATAAGAATTAGTCACGGTAAAAAAGCAAAGACAGATAAAGAAAATCAAATATGGAAAATCAATAAGTAAAACAACATATACTCGCGGGTACAAAAAACAGTAAAGAAACAAATAGAAGATAATTAAAAAGGGAAGCAGTTTAGATAGCTTCCTACATAACACTGAGAGAATATAACGTATTGTTTAAAATGAGCTGCGAAAAGCAGCTAAAGAGAAAATGGATGCTGTCTGCCTGCATATTTTGCATAGTTTGAAAGATAACAAGGCGCCAGCTACTTAGTCAAACAAGTGATTAAGACTTTGTAAAACCAAGAAAACTTGTTATCAACAAAAGGCCAATTACTTGATTGAACACCTGAAATTAAAACATTTAACATAAAACAACTCAAAGTTGAATTTAAGGATGGAGACTTTGTAAAAATTTCTTAGCTTCTTCAGGCTTCGAAAACCAAGAGACCTTATTATCAGAAGTAGTAACCTTAAGTTTACACGGATCTCTGAGAGAAAGGCGACAGTCAAGCTTAAAAAGATCAGACATAACCTCTTTAAAAGCCTATCTAGCTCTTAGAACTTCCGGTGGATAATCTTGAACGATCTGAAACTGTTGATCACGAAATTGTAATATACGTTTCTTCCTTGATTCAAGAAGGATCTGTTCTTTAATCTGATAGTCATAAAAGCGAATGATAATAGAGCGAGGCTTGGCAGGGTTCCAATTACGGGGAGTGACTCGGTGAACGCGCTTAAATTTTGGTAGTTCCGATAATATATCGGGGAATAAATCTTTCAGCATTTGAGCACAAAAATCGATAGGCTGATTACCCTCCAGTTTTCCAGGAAGCACAAGAATTCTGATATTGCACCTTCGGTTCCTAGTCTCCAAGTCTGTAGGTTTCTTCAGTAACGCATCGTACTTTTTAAGTTGTTCCTTAGAAATTCTGTTGAAACCTTCGATATCCTTCTGCAACACCGGCAGAGATTCTTCGTGTAGCTTAATACGAATTTCGTGGTCATTCACAGTCTGCTGTATACTTCTAAGTTTCTGACTAAGCGTTTTCAGTTCAGATTTAACCAGGTCGATGGAATTCTGTAACAAATCAAACTTGGATTCCAAGTCATCCAGTTTATTCAATTTTTCGAGTTTCTCTGATATTTGTTGAATCATTTCAGTCAAAGTCTCTAGTCTCTTTTTTGACAGCTTTCTACTCATGGTGCTCTCACCGAGATAGGTTTAAACAGCAAAGTAAGCAAATAATTTCGGAGCACGTAGCTAGTGCAACCTACTCCATTACAGCCACCGGAAGTCTCCCGATCAACATTTCTGATCTGGCTATTGTTCACGATTGCACTTAATAAAAAAAAGAAAGATGGGTTGAGCAGACAGCTTTGGTCCTCATACCACTGGTGGCGCTATGGTGAGTAATGGCCAACTGTTATAGCAGTGTGGGTTGAAACATTTCTGCTGACCAATGTGACATCTATTCCTCTCGTCACTGAATTGTACAGATTTCTCAGTCCCGCCTGATCCTCATGGTCTCCTTTCAGTTTAACATCGCCTGGCATTGACACCTGTGGTAATATATGGTTTGATTCTATGTAGAAACACTCTGACATCCTGAACAATGCAATGTCACACATAGCATCGTGACATCTTGTCCTGAACCACTACACCTTCTCCGGCAGGATTTTAAGATCAATATTATCACCTAAACTCCGATCAAAGTACCTTTGAGCATATCACCTGGCCGTTATCAGATAGTTACATGACACCTTATTAAACACAATGTAGAACCGTCATGCATTCAAAACAGCAAGTTGGCAAAAATTCCTTAACGTAACTAAAACAAAATGCTGGAATTACTCAATAAAAGAGACAGTACGTTCATATTTCAGGTGGAAGACCCTGTATCCGAGCAGAGCTTGCGTGTATGAGCCATGTATTCCGCATTTCCTATTTATGATTTGTTTTTGTTTCTCAATCTGTTGCACAATGCTCCATGCTCTCCCATTCACTGTACCAGTCCCACCGTGGTTTGACTGTCCAAATGCACCATCTCACACTTGCCCAATTTTGAAAACCATTTGCCATTCCTCAGCCCATCTCCATAACTGAAGAAGATCCCTTTGAAATTCATGGTAACCTGTTGCAATATCAACGAGACTGCCGGATTCATTATCAAACTTGCTGACCTTTCATGAACAAATCAATTGAATGAATAGTGAATTACAGAGTTCTCGACACTGACACCCACATCCCACTCGTCACAGTCCTCCATTCGCTAAAACCATCTTCAGTCATCACGCTCTGCTTCTTTTCATCGAGTCCGGGGTGAATCCACCTCACCAGCTCCCCGTGAATCCCACGTGACCGAACTTTCCCAATCAGCTGCCATGTGGGATCTTGTTAAAGGCTTTACCAAAGTCCTTATAGACAACATCACAGCTCAAAGTCATCTAACTCCCCAGTAAACTCTTAAATAATCTCCAAAGTACATAAGTAGATATGATGTCCCACTGTGTGGTGCAGACGACAATTTCCCCACAACCAATGTCCAACCGCCCGAGACTTCAGCTTCACTGCAGATTGAGGAAATTCCGATCCTAGCTGTAAACTGAATCTGAATCTGAATCTGAATTACCAACCTGGATCGTTGACTGTTCGTTTCCACGGATGCTGCCCGACTTGCTGAGTTCCTCCAGCGTGTTGTACGTGTTGCTCTGACCCCAGCATCTGCAGAGTATTTTGTGTTTATTATGACGACTGCTCTCCTATCTCAGCCACATGTTTCTTCTCGATTCATTCGTTCTGCTGATCTCTGTTTCCCTCCAGGAAACAGGCTGGTGAATCTCTAAAATAAATACTCTCTAACCTCTTTGTTAATCCTCTATAGAACTAAATTCCATCTTCTACTGCCCCGTATTGCCACAACAATTCATGTTCCACACCTGTTACTATTTCCAACTCCCCACCTCCCCCATCACCTGTATCCACCTCCAATTCCCTAGTTCTTGCCCCGTCCCCAACTCTTACTAGTTTTCTCTGACTTTTTCCCGTCTGCTCTCAGCCCAGAGGGAGTGTCTCAGACCAAAATTTGACGGTCCATTTCCCTCCACAGATGCTGCCCAACCCACTGAGTTCCTCCAACAGTTTGCTCTTTGGTCTGTATAACCGACGTTATTATGGGGAGCTGGATTTTACACCATATTCCAGGTACAATCTCAACAAAGCCCAAATATTCAACACTCCTTGGAGCTCTGGTGGTCTTTTACCCTGGTGATGTAGGAAGCAGAACTAAGTGAAAAAGGAAATAAGGAACTCAACCTCACATGCTCTGAGTTTCATTATGACAAAGATGAATACTGAGCTCTCAGCCATTTTGTAATGGGGAAGCTAAAATTCCGATGGCTGTTTTAACCCTATCTCGAGGTGCATGTAGTAAATATATTGATAGTTCCATCTCTACAGAACTTCAAGCAGTGCAGAAGCTGATCCAAAATCAAAACACATTGTTGGATGCGGCCTCTCGGTTCCAAATGTCAACTGTGGGAAATTTACAACGGGCATCACACAATGCATTGTTGTGATAACCATGATGTTCCCTTATTTGTTCAATTAAGTGGATAAAATTTTCATCATATTCCTGTGTCTGCAAATATCTTCTAACTGCGATCATCCCCCGGCATTGATACAGGTGAAATTCTGCTACTGGGCAGAATGATGGAAGGGAAGCTCCCCAGATACAACTGAATGCATTGAGATTGTGACCTCAGGTTCCAGACTCCCCTACTGTTGAAAACATCTTGTCCCCATCGACTCTATCCAGAAGACAGGATTCCACTGAGGTTCCTGTTCCCAGAGTCACCATCCCTCCACCGATAATAGGGCCAGAGACTTATCTAACTTCCGTTAATGCCCCTCCTCCCCTTCTTACCCCATCTCTGATATATAGATTCTCCCCTCCCTTTTTTTCTTTCTCTCTCTGTTCTCCATCTCCTTCTGGTGCTCTCGTCCCCCTTTCTTTCTCCCTAGGCCTCCCGTACCATGATCCTTTCTCTTCTCTAGCTCTGTATCCCTTTTGCCTATCACCTTTCTGGCTCTCATCTTCACCTCACCCCCTCCGGTCTTCTCCTATCATTTCGCATTTTCCCTTCGCCCCTACTTTCAAATCTCTTACTATCTTTCCTTTCAGTTAATCCTGACGAAGGGTCTCGGCGCGAAACGTCGACAGCGCTTCTCCCTATAGATGCTGCCTGGCCTGCTGTGTTCCACCAGTATTTTGTGTGTGTTGCTTGAATTTCCTGCAGCTGCAGATTTCCTCGTGTATTCCTCATACACAAAGTTTTTCATTCCAGAATCACTCTTGTGAACTTTGTAAACAACAACTGTAATGAACACATTCTCACGAATAGCAGATAATGTGGTAGGAGGATAAATTACTGAGAAAACCTGTTATTTCCTCCCCGCCCCGCTAACAGTTACAAAATAACATCTGTCGTTCAGCATGCTCATCTACGCATGAAGCCGTAAGAGATGGGAGAGATCTTCAATGACATCTCAGTGCCTGTGTTTACTTGGGAGACAGATAGAGACTATAGAAATGACGAAAGCCAGTCAGGTCACGGATTGTGTACGGATAACACAACAGGAGTTTGCTGCCTTGAGGAGAATTAGGATGGATAAATCCCCAGGGCCTGACAAGGTCTCCCTCGGACCCTGTGACAGGCCGGTGCAGGAGGCCTGGCAGACACGGATGTAGCTGTCATTTAAGGAACTGAGTTACAGGGGCAGGTTGAACAGATTAGAAATTGATAACCTAGAGCACATGAGAATCAGGAGGGATGCTCGCAGGGGTTCCGAACCATTTTCTGCTATGCTCAACGGTGGGGACAGCGAACATCAAGTTGGTTACCCCTCCTAGAGCACACAAACCTATAATGGTATAAATAGGGTGAATGCATGTAGGCTATTGTCTTCGGGATGGGTGAGAGCGTGGATTTGGGCCGAAATTTTAAATATTTAAGGGTAATTTGATGGGGAGCTTCACTGAGAGGCAGTGATCTGTGAGCGATAAACATTTGCAACAGTCCTTGCAGCTCTGGTGGCTTGTTACCCTGGAAACGGAGGAAGTGGCTCACGAAATTTAACCGAAAAAGGAAATAACAAACTCAGCATCAGATGTGCGTTTCATCGTGACAAAGATTAACACTGCAGCCATTTTGTAACGGTGAAACAAAAATTGTAAAGGCAGTTTTTAAGCTGCCGCCTGTTGTATTCAATTTAACCTCTGGTAGTTCTAGCTAATTAAAAAAAAAACAATCCTGGAATAGATGGAAGACAAAACTTCACAATTGAGACAATGTTTAGTAGCGAGATTGCTGATATATATAATTAAGGTGGTGGGATGCAAGCTGGACAGATGTTGAACAAGATGGGCAGGGAATAAGCAGATAAAACCGGGAGTGAGATGGAATCAAGGGCAATGTCTGATGGTCCTCCAGCAATGCACAGATACTGAAATAATAGTACACACTGCTAGATAACAGATTCCAATATAACAAAGCCAGAACAAACAATAAAAATTGTGATATATGTCCTTTTCCACTCTACAAGCTTTATCAATGCTCCACAGAAAGTATCCCATCCCGATGCTTCACATCTACATACGGCCAGTGCACTTCGTTTAAATGAATGAAACAACAGAGAACAGTGGACACAGCTGAGCACATCATAGAAGCCAAACTCCCCTCCATCGACTCTGTCTATATGCCCTGCTGCCTCAGTAAAGCAGCCAACATAATGGAAAATCCCCTTCACTTCTCAGTCTCCGATTGGGTCGAAAATAAAATAAAACAGAAACGTAACACCAGGCTCAAGGGCAGTTTCCGTTCTGCTGTTATAAGCGAATTGAATGTTCCCCAGTGTGATGAGATGGACTGCTGACCTCACAGTCTAACTAGATGTGACTTTGCACCATATATCTACCTGTACTGTACTTTCTCTGTGACCATAATGATCTGTTACACTCTGTTATTGTTTTACCTTATATCACCTCGATGTACTGTTGTAATGCTTGACCTATGTGGGTGATGGCAAAGACAGGATTTTCACTGTACCTCGGTTCATATAAAAAAACAGATTCCCCATTTCAATCGTGTGGGAATATTAGACAGCCTGGGCTGCTCCTTTGGAAATTCCGGAGGGAGTGTACACATTTCCGAGAAACCCAGATAAATGAAAAAGACCTAATTCTCGCATTAATAGGGCCAGATATCGGGAAACACTGTCAGCATTTCGGCAAGTTGTGGTAATGGAAAGAAGATGGAAATAAACTTCCCAATCCCCCGAGAGGACGTGAGAGATCTGGATCTCACTGTCCCGTCTGAACGGGGAAAGATGGAACTACTCATACACGTGGAGGAGTGTCCCGAGGGTGCGATTACTCTGTTTAACCCTCGAGTCTGCAAGAACACAACGGGACGAACGGCCGCTTCCAGTGTGCTTTAAAACCATTATCGACCCCAGGCATTGATCCAGGTGAAGTTTGGATCGGCTACCGGGCCGGGTGATGGAGGTAACGTTCCCCAGGTACAACTGAGTGGATGGATTTAGTCCGGGCATCACCACCTCATCCCGCTCCTGGGACCCGAGCAACAGAGGCTGAGCGGCGGCTCATCTCTCCGGCGGTTCGGTGTGAAGGTCCCACAACCCGGACCACCCCCTGCAGGTTGTGTCCAGGAAGCGGGACGCGGCCGCCCGTTCGGGGAAGTTAACGGGACTCACTGAACAACATCAGGTCTCCCCCCAGAAGCTGTCGGTCCCGTTCCCTCTCAGGTCTGGCCTCAATGCTTACCGATGGAAACTTGATCAATTTGCCCCGCAGACAGTGATCCGACCCACGGCTCCCCGCCAGCGTTCTGCTTCAACACAGAAAGGAAAGAAAACCACCACCCATCCGGGGACTGTGAGAGCGGGGGCCCCGGGCTTCGGAAGTGAAAACCCGCAGATGCTTCAGATCTGCGTTTGAAATGGGAGCGAGAAGTTGATCACGTGATGAGGGAGGTTCTACCACCTGAACCGGTCTCACACGCTGCCCGACCTACCTGCCGGATTTTACACGTCATTTCATATTTACACTAGCTACATTTATAGTTTTTCCCTCAGTTGCTTCGCCGTCCCCTCAGCTCCACCTTCTGGTTCTCAGAGTTACAGGTTCGATTCTCATCCCGGTCCCATAGACAATTCAGTCTGAAACTAGAATTGTGCTGTTTTCATGCAAATCAGTTCTATATTTACAAACACAAATTCCTATTAACATTCCTACAGGACTTCACTGGAACACTGAAACATCAAGTGAGAAACAGCAAGAGCTGGCCATCCAGTCCCTCTAACCATCTACAAGATAACGGCTGCTCTCCGATTTCAGCCACATCTTCCTGCCTGATCACCATTTCCTCGATCCCTTCGGTCTCCACATATCTGCCGGCCTCTGTTTTATGTGAAGATGATCATTGATCTTCATCGTCCTCCAGGAATCAGTCTGGTGAATCTCTAAAATAAATACTCTCTAACCACATAGATAATCCTCCATGGAATTAAATACCATCTTCCGCAACCCCGTCTTGCCCCGACTACTCTCATTCCACACCTGTCACTATTTCCACCTTCCCACCTCCCCCCTCATTTGGACCCACCTCTCACTCCCCACCTCTTGCCCCGTACCCACCCCTCACCTCTTTTCTAAGATCATTTTCCATGTACTCTCAGTCCAGCGGGAGGTTCTCGGCCCGAAATGTTGACGGTCCATTTCCCTGCACTGATGCTGCCCAGGTGTTGCCTCACCTGGAAGGACTGTTTTGGCCTCTGAATGGAGATGAGAGAGGATGGGTACGGGTAGGTGTAGCACTTAGGCCGTATGCAGGGATAAGTATGTGGATGAGGATCAGTGAGCAGGGATGAATGAACAAGGGGATTGTGGAGGGAGTAATCCCCGTTGAACCCTGTTTGTGACGTCCTAAACAGATTTGCATAAATCCCATCCCTACATTCATTAGTTATCTCTTTATTCCAACATAAACATCATATATTCCATACAGTGACTGCTCACGGCATCCGGGCCTCCACACCGGCTCCTGAGGCCACTGAGGGGCGGTGACCAGAGAGCGATAAAAATGTTCAACACTCTGTAGCTCTGCTGGGCTGTTACCCTGGTGATGGAGGAAGTGGCTCAGCAGAACTAACTGAAAATAGGAACTAACAGACTCGATCTCACACTCCCTGAGTTTCATTATGACAAAGATGAATACTGAGCTCTCAGCCATTTTGTAAGGGGGAAGGTAAAATTCTAATGGCTGTTTTAATTCTGTCTCGAGGTGCCTCCAGTAAATCTGTTAGTAGTTTCATCTCTACAGAACTTCCAGAGGCGCAGAAGCTGTTCCAAAATGAAAGCTTGCGGCCTGTCTGTTTCAAATGTCAACTATAGGATACTTACAAAGGACATCACATTGTGGTGATAATCATTAAGTGTCTTTCTTTGTTCAATTAAGTAGTTAAAAATTCCATTATATTCTTGTGTCTGCGAATAACCTATAACTACGATCAACCCCGGCATTGATACAGGTGATATTCAGATCCTGCTACTGGACAGAAGAATGGAAGAGAAGGTCCCCAGATATAAATAAATAGATTGAGATTGTGATCTCTGATCGTAGACTCTCCTACTGCTGGAAATATCTTGTCCCTGTCACTCTATCCAGTCCTCAGAATTTCATTGACATTTCTGTTCCCAAGTCACCACCCCTCCATTGAGAAAAGGTCCAGAGACACCAACTTTCCCTCAAACGTAAAACTTTTCATTCCAGAATAATTCTTGTGAAATTTGTAACCAATAACTCTAATGATCACATTTCCACGAATAATAGACAAGTTGGTGGCAGGATAAATTATGGAGAGAAACTGTGTTTTCCTTACTGCCCTGTTAACTTTCACAAGATATCTCCCGATGTTCAGTGTGCCTATCTATGCATGGAGCCGAAAGAGATAGGAGAGATTTTCAACAAATTCTGTGTGCCTGTGTTTCCTTGGGAGACAGGAAGGGACTGTGGAAATGATGAAAGCCGGACAGATCATGGATTGTGCACGGATTACACAACAGGTGCTTGCTGTCTTGAGGTGAATTAGGACGGATAAACCCCCGGAACAGGGTAGAGACTGCAGGAGCCCTGCCGGACACGGATGATGCTGGTATTTGAGGAGTAGAGTTTCAGGGGTAGGTTGAACAGGTGAGAAGTTGATTCTCTGAAGCACAGGGGAATGAGGGGAGTTGCTAGCAGGGGTTCCCGAACATTTTAATACCGTGGACCCTTAACAGACGGGCGGGACTGTGGACCCCAGGTTGGGAACCCCTGCTAGAGGTAAACAAAACTATGATTGTAGAAATAGGGTGAATACTTTTTGCTCCTAATGTTCGGTGTGCTCATGCCGTTCGGGCAAAAAGTGGAATATTTAAGGGGAATCGGACTAGGAACTATCTCACTCAGAGGGTGACACGAATGCGGATGCCGGTATCAAATGTGGTATAGAGGAGAAGTTTGTATGGGTACATGGATGAGGAAGTTATTGAGGGATATGGTCTGGGTGCAAGTGGATGGGTCCAGGCAGAGGAAGGCACAGACTAGATGGGCTGAAAGCCCTTTTTCTGTGCTGTAAGAGAGCGAATTTAAATTGAACGTCCTACACAAGTCTATTTCCTAGGAGATTAAATCATTTCAACGTAAGTTCTAAAACGCTGCAAATACAAGAAACACTCTGCAGATAAAGAATATCTGTGGAGAGGAACAAAGTTAATGCTTCAGCTCCAACCCCCTGTGTCGGAATGGCTTCATGCAATTTCTGACCTGATTTCAGGTCTCTAACAATATGATCGTTCCTTTAATTTCCAGCTGCTGACAGACAGGCGACAGCAGCGGGAATTTCCAAACACGGTGGGAATACTGATCCCAAGGTGGATAACCAACGATGCAAACACTGAACAGCTCGTTCAAGATACTCACTCACTCTGTGTATTGAGATTAAATCGCAGGTCTCTCTGATCTCTCTGCTCCATTGTATCTGTGTCCTCTGGCTTCGGACTCCCCAACCCTGGGGAACAAGCCTTCGTATATTTGACTGGGCATCAACGGCATTACAGACTACGTTAGGTACGTAACGCACTCTAAACAATACTTCGAGGCACCCAGCACAATCCAGCCACGAAAGCTACCCCATCCTACGTTTGAATCGATTGTAATAGGTACATTTAGTATCAGGGAAATATATAGGATAGATATCCTGAAATTATTTTTCTTCGCAAAAATCCATGAAAACAGAGGAGTGCCCTAAAGAATGAATGACAGTTAAATGTTAGAACCCAAAAAATCCCACCCCAAGCTCCCCCTCCCATGCGTAAGCAGCAGCAAAGCAACATCCCCCCCGCACCTGCAAACAAAAAACATCTGGAACCCCCACCGAACACTCAAACGTGATGCAATGCATCAATAAAAACACAGATTTGCAGTACCATCTAAATAAACCCCTGTGCAACTGGGTGTTGGACTACTGAAACAACCGGTTTCAGAAAGTCAGGATGTAGAATTGCTCCTCACTCCCAATCATCCTGAACACAGGCTGTGTGCTGAGCCCATTGCTGTACACTCTGTTCACACATGACCGCACGGCCGAACACCCGGGGAATCACATTGTCAAGTTCGCCAAAGACACGACAATTGTGGGGTCCATCACATATCAATGAGATGACATATAGAGAGAAGGGCTCAAGGCCGGGTACACCCCAACCCACAAACTCACCCCACCACACCCTCATTACCCCGAGTTTAACATTCCCTGGCACTCACCATATGTACAGATACTCCTGTGCCTAACGTCACTTTATGGACGTATCACCAATGTTTTAAGCTATGACATGTTTTTATATAATTCTGATATTTATCTCTTTGTGATTTTTGTTCCTGCATGAGATCCACAGCAACAATGATTTATGTTCCCCTTTATTTGTCGATTTGTGGAGTTTGTTGCAACAGATGGTTATTGAGGCTGTCACTGGGTATATTCACGGCAGTGGTTAATATATTAGTGATCGCTAAGTATTGATCATTTTTGTTAGCCAGAGCTAGTAGACGATTAATTAAAAGTTGCACGTCAAAAGCAGACTTCACAATTTTAGATTCTTCATATCAAAATGGCTGCAGTGTTAAACTTTATCATAATTAAACTCTAGCATACGATGTTGAGTTTGTTATTTCCCTTTTCGGTTATTTTTGGTGAGCCACTTCCTCTGTTTCCAGGGTAACAGCCCACTAGAGCTGCAAGAACAGTTGCACATTTTTTATCGCTCTGTGTTCACTGCCTCTCAGGGTAGGGAGAGTGGCCTCGGGAGTAAATACAGCAGCATGATAGTGTGAGGAAAGGATGCTGTGAGCATTGGCTGTATGGAATGAACTGAGAACACAGAAGCATAGAAACATAGAGAACCTACAGCACAATGCACAGACCCTTCGGCCAGCAGTGCTGTCCCAAACATGAACATACTTTAGAGATTTCCTAGGGTTACCAGCCCTCTATTCTTCTAAGCTTCACATACCTATCCAAAAGTCTCTTAAAAGACCATACTGTATCCGCCTCCACCACCGCCGGCAGCCCATTCCTCGCACTCACCACTGTCTGCGTAAAAGAAACTTAGCCCTGACATCGCCTCTGTACCTGCTTACAAGCATTTGAAAACTGTGCCCTGGGAAAAAGCCGCTGACAATCCACAGGATCAATGCCTCTCATCATCTAATACACCTCTATCAGGTCACCCCTCATCCTCCATTTCAAGAAGAAAATAACAAGTTCACCCAACCTATTCCCATAAGGGTTGCTCCCAATCCAGAAAAATCCTTGTAAATCTCTTTTGCACCCTTTCTATGTTTTCCACATCCTTCCTGTAGTGAGGTGACCAGAACTCAGCACAGTACTCCAAGTGGGGTCTTATCTGGATGCTGTATAGCTGTAACATTACCTCTTGGGTCTTGAACTCAATCCCACGATTGATGAAGTTCAACACACCACATGCCTTCTGAACCACAGAGTCAACCTGCGCAGCAGTTTTGAGTGTCCTATGGACTCGGATCCCAAGATCCCTCTGATCCACCACACTGCCATGAGTCGCCATTAATTCTATATTCTGCCGTCATATTTGACCTACCAAACGAACCACTTCACACTTATCTGGGTTGAACTCCGTCTGCCACT
This sequence comes from Hemitrygon akajei, assembly GCF_048418815.1. Classification (NCBI taxonomy): domain Eukaryota; kingdom Metazoa; phylum Chordata; class Chondrichthyes; order Myliobatiformes; family Dasyatidae; genus Hemitrygon; species Hemitrygon akajei. Next base: position 2,115,619 of record NW_027331939.1, on the reverse strand, counting down.
TCTCAGCCCAGTTTTGAATCCTATCAATATCCCACTGTAACCATGGACAGCCCTCCACACTATCCACAACACCCCCGACCTTTGTGTCATCATCAAATTTACTAACCCATCTCTTCACTTCCTCATCCAGGTCATTTATAAACATTACGAAGAGAAATGGTGCCAGAACAGATCCTTGAGGCACAGCACTGGTCACCGACCTCCATGCAGAATATGACCCGTCTACAACACTTTGCCTTCTATTGGCAAGCCAGTTCTGGATCCAGAAAGCAGTGACCCCTCGGACCTCGTGCCTCCTTACTTTCTTAATAAGCCTTGCATGGTGTACCTTATCAAATGCCTTGCTGAAATGCATATACATTACATCTGCTACTCTTCCTTCATCAATGCGTTTCATCACATCCTCAAAAAATTCAATCAGGCTCGTAAGGCACGACCTGCCTTTGACTAACCCAAGCTGACTATTCCTTATCATATTATTACTATCCAAATGTCCATTAATCCTGCCTCTCAGGATCTTCCCGATCAATTTACCAAACTCTGAAGCAAGGCTCGTTGGTGTATAATTTCCTGGGCGATCTCTACTGCCTTTATTGAATAAAGGAACAACATCCGCAACCCTCCAATCAGTTAATATCTTTGCATTAAAAATAAGACAAACTGCTACTGCAGGAAATTTAAAGTAAAAAGAGAGAATGCTGGAAACATTCAGCAGATCGGCAGTATCTCGGAGAGTCCCAGTTCTGAAACTGGGTCTCCCACCATTTCTCCTTCACGGATGTACCCTGATGTACTGAGTTCCCAGCATTTTCTGTTTTATAATTTTACATTGTGTTTCTGGTAACCTGAGGGAAACATCGCAGCCAACTGTGCTGGGCAAGATCCCACAGTGCAAGAAGACAGTGATCAAAGATAGTTTAGCAGCTGCAGACAAGCCGAAGTGTATCCGTATCCTCTCACAATCTGCAGCTCGGTAAACCAGCCTGAACAACAACGCAGGCAGAAGATCCTGAGGGTCTCCTCTCACCTTAGTTTGTGAACCGAAAATGGCAGGAACACAACGTCAAATGGCCAGCAACAAAGCATCTGTGACTGGGTTATAATGTAGGGATGGAGTCTCTAAGAACATGCAACTCACAGTATATGGACTTCAATCCGGGCTGGTAATTCTACAGCACGGATTGGAATTTCCTCAATCTGCAGTGAAGCTGGTTAGACATTGGTTATGGGGAAATCACCGACCGCAATTCCCAGTGGGACATTATACCTCTCAAATATTTTGGGACATCATACCTCTCAGATATTTTGGGACATCATACCTCACAAATATTCTGGAGATGACCGAAAAGGTAACGATGGAGATAGATGACGTAGGGCAGAGATTTTGTCTAAGCGGACTTTGGTAAAGCCTCGAACAAGATCCTGCGTGGCAGCTCATCTGGAAGGTTAGGTCACGTGAGATTCACGGGGAGCTTGCGAGGTGGTTTCACACCGGGTTCAATGACAGGAAGCAGAGGGAGATGACTGAAATTGGATTTAGCGAATGGATGCCCGTGACGAGTGGGATGTGCGTGTCAGTATTGGGACCTCTGTATTTCATTATTCATGCCATTGATTTGACGTGAATACCTGGCACCGTTAGCAAGTTTGTTTTTCATATTGCAACAGGTTACAAATAATTTCAAGGGGCCCTTGGGTCAGTTATAGAGATAGGTTGAGAAATGGCAAATGGTTTCGACTTGGACAAGTGAGAGATGGTGATTTTTGGCAGTCGAACCAGGGTGGGACTGGTATAGTGAATGGGAGGTCATGGAGTGCTGTGGAACAGTGCGATCTGGGAGTACAGGAGTACAGTTCACTGAAAGTGGATGGGCAAGTATCGAGGGTGGAAAAGAAGGATTTAATCATGCTGGCCTTCATCAGTTAGGCATTGAGTTCTCGATTATGGACATTGTATTGTAGTTATATAAATTGTTGGTAAGACTACACCGAAAATTAAATACGTGTTTTCTTTTCATACTATCGTAGGAAAGCCATTATCAGGGCGCAGAAGAGTTTGTTTAAGATGCTGCCTGGATTAGAGGGCCGAGTTATAGGGAGAGGTTGGCCGAGCTGGATCTTTATTCCACAGGAGAATGGCGGTAACATTATCGGAGTTTATAACAGGAGGGTGTACAGATAATGTGGGTGGTCGTGGTATTCTCCCCAGGGTTCAATACACAGGATTGTTTAATGTCAATCCAGTGAACTGTTGTAAAGGGGAACATAAATCATTGTTGCTGTGGATCTCATGCAGGAACAAAAATCGCAGAGATAAATATCAGAATTATATAAAAACATGTCATAGCTTAAAACATTGGTAGTATGTCCATAAAGTGACGTTAGGCACAGGAGTATCTGTACATATGGTGGGTGCCAGGAAATGTTAAACTCGTGGTAATGAGGGTGTGGTGGGGTGAGTTTGTGGGTTGAGGTGTACCCGGCCTTGAGCCCTTCTCTCTCTATGTCATCTCATTGATAAGTGATGGACCCCACACTGTCTTGTCGTTGGCGAACTTGACAATGTGATTCCCCGGGTGTTTGGCCGTGCGGTCATGTGTGAACAGAGTGTACAGCAATGGGCTCAGCACACAGCCTGTGTTGAGGATGATTGGGAGTGAGGAGCAGTTCTACATCCTGACTTTCTGAAGCCGGATGGTTCAGTAGTCCAACACCCAGTTGCACAGGGCTGTATTTAGATGGTAGAGTTGGAAATTGTCACAGAGCGGTTCTGTCAGTAAGAATATTGGTGAGTAACCAGTGCGGCAGGATTGGAGTTATTGATTTGTGTCATTACCGGCCGTTTCACGCTCTTTGTGATGATTGGTGGCAGTTCCACCCGGCAGTAGTCGTTTTATTCTGAAGCTGTAGAGTTCTTTGGTGCAGGGATGATGCTGGCCGATGTGAAGCCTGCATTAGTGAAGTGCTGACGATGGCCGTGAAGTCGTCAGTAAGCTGGTGCCCACACTGCCGGAGCACTCGGCCTGGGATGTTTCTGCCCTGGCAGCCTCACAGGGGTTGGATCTCGGCAGAGTCTGTTCATTGTTGTTACAGAGAGTGGCTGCTCACCTGTGAAATTATGACTCCTTTTCCCTTATTTGGAGGGGAGAGAGGTGGGTGAGAGAGGGGGAGAAAGAGAGGGGGAGGGAGAGAGGGGAAGGGAGAGCGAGAGAGGGAGGGAGAGAGAGAGTGTCAGAGTGAGACAGAGGTGAGAGAGAGGGAGAGAGACAGGGTGCGAGAGAGAGAGAGGGAGAGAGAGAAAGACAGAGAGGCGGAGAAAGGGGAAGAGTGTGAGAGCGAGGGTGAGAGAGAGAGAGGGTGAGAGAGAGACACATACACTGTGGTATTTCGAATTATTAGGTGAACGAGTAGTCTTTGGGGTTCTGCAAGTCTGTGTCTTTATTGATGCTTTGCTGCGCTCTTGATCGTTCAATGGGGGTTGCCGATGTTTTTTTTTGCTCGGGGGGGGGAAGTGGTTGTTGCTTTGCTGCTGCTTATGCATGGGAGGGGGAGCTTGGGGTGGGATTTGGGGTTCTAATATTTACCTGTCATTCATTCTTTAGGGCACTCCTCTGTTTTCGTGGATGTTTGCGAAGAAAGATAATTTCAGGATGTATATGGTAATGGTAGGGGTCCATGACAAACAAAAAATTTGGGAACCCCTGCTACTATCTCCCCTCATTCTCATGTGTTTCAGGGAATCCATTTCTAACCTGTTCAACCGACCCCTGTAACTCTACTCCTTAAATACCAGCAACATCCGTGTCCGGCAGGGCTCCTGCAGCTTCTACCCTATTCATGGGGATTTATCCATCCTAATTCACCTCAAGACAGCAAGCACCTGTTGTGTAATCCGTACACAATCCATGATCTGGCCGGCTTTCGTCATTTCCACTGTCTCTTCCTGTCTCCCAAGGAAACACAGGCACACAGAATTTGTTGAAAATCTCTCCAATCTCTTTCGGCTCCATGCACAGATTGGCACACTGAACATCGGGAGATATCTTGTGACCGTTCACAGGGCAGTAAGGAAAGCACAGTTTCACTCAATAAATTATCCTGCCACCAATTCGTGGAAATGTGCTCATTACAGTTGTTGTTTACAAATTTCACAAGGGTGATTATGGAATGAAAAGTTTTATGTATGACGGGCATTTTGTGTCTCTGGGCCTGTTCTCAATGGAGGGGTGGTGACTCTGGGAACAGAAATGTCAATGAAATCCTGAGTGCTGGATAGAGTGATAGGACAAGATGTTTGAAACAGGAGAGGAGTCTAGGATCTGAGCTCACACTCTCAATGTATTCAGTTGTATATAGGGACATTATCTTCCATACTTCTGTCCAGTAACAGGATCTGAATATCACCTGTATGAATGCCTAGTGTTGATCGTAGTTTTAGGTTAATTGCAGGCACAAGAATATAATGGCATTTTAACTACATAATTGAATAAATGACCCTTAATGGTTATCACCACAATGCATTGTGTAAATATCCTATATTTCACATTTGGAACAGACATTTCGAATCCAACAATGTGTTTTGAGTTTGTAACAGCTTCTGCACTGCTGTAAGTTCTGTAGAGATGAAACTACGAACAGATTTAATGGAGGCACCTCGAGACAGGGTTAAAACAGCCATTAGAATTTTAGTTTCCCAATTACAAAATGGCTGAGAGCTCAGCATTCATCTTTGTCACAATGAAACTCAGAGCATGTGAGGTTGTTCCTTATTTCCTATTTTCAGTTAATTCTGCTGAGCCAATTCCTCCATCACCAGGGTAACAGCCCAGCAGAGCTGCAGAGTGTTGAACATTTTTATCGCTCTCTGGTCACCGCCCCTCAGTGGCCTCAGGAGCCGGAGTGGAGGCCCGGATGCCTTGAGCATCCACTGTATGGAATATATAATATTTAAGTTGCAATAGAGAGATAACTAATGAATGTAGGGATTGCATTTATGCAAATCTGTTTAAGATGTCACAAACAGGGGTCAACAGGGTTCACTCCCTCCACAATCCCCTTGTTCATTCATCCCTCCTCACTAATTTTCCTCCAGATACTTATCCCTGCATACGGCCTAAGTGCTACACCTACCCGTACACCCCCTCCCTCACCTCCATTCAGACACAAAACAGTCCTTCCAGGTGAGGCAACACTTCACTGCGAATCTACTGAGGTCATCTATTGTGTCCGGTGCTCCCGATGCGGCCTCCTTTACATTGGTGAGACCCGCCATCAATTGGGAGACCGTTTTGTCGAGCATCTCTGTATCATCTGCCACAAGGGGGACTTCGCAGTGGCCAAATATTTCAATTCTGATTCCCATTCCGACGTCTCGATCAATGGCCTCCTCGTGTGCCAAGATGAGACCACCCAGAGGGTGGAGGAGCAACACCTTATATTCCATCCGGGTACCCTCCAACCTGATTGAATGGATATTGAGTTCTCCTTCCACTAAACAAATCCCCCCCACCCCCTTCTCTATTCCCCACTCTGAACTTTCATTTCTGCTCACCAGTCTATTACTTCCCCCCGGGTCTCCTCTTTCCCTTTGTCCTATTGACAATGCTCCAATTCTTTCATCTCCTGCCCTTGACCCGCTCATGACTTGACTTCACCTATCACCTATCAGCTTCCAGTTCGCCATTTTCCCTTCCCCGACCTTTTTATTCAGATCACTTCTCCACCCCCCATCCCTCAGTAATGAAAAAGGCTCGTGGTCCAAAATGTGGACTATTTACTCTTCCCCATAGATACTGCCTATCCCCATAGATAGTTCCTCCAGCATTCTCTGTGTGTTGCCTTGGATTTCCAGCCTTTGCAAGCTTTCTACTGTTTAAGTATGATAAATACCGTAACAATTATTTGGGTTTTGTTGAGATTGTACCTGGAATATGGTGTAAAATCCCGCTCGCCATACTAACACGGGTTACACAGACCAAAGAACGAACTGCCCGAGGAACTCAGTGGGTCGGGCAGCATCTGTGGAGGGAAATGGACCGTCAACATTTCGGGCCAAGACCCTCCCTCTGGACTGAGTGTGGACGGGAAATAGTCAGAGAAAAGAGGTGAGGGGTGGGGATGGGGCAAGAGCTGGGGAGTGAGAGGTGGATCCAGGTGAGGGGGAGGTGGGAAAATGAAAATAGTGACAGAGGGTGGGAGGTGAGTGGTGGGCAACACGGGGCTGCAGAAATGGAATTTAGTTCCATGGAGTATTAACAAAAAGGTTATAGAGTATATGGTTTAGAGATTTACCACACTGATTCCTGGAGGACGACGAAGTTTCACTGATCGTCTTCACTTAAAACAGAGGGCGGCAGATGTGTGGGGACCGAGGGGATTGAGGAAATGAGGACCGGGCAGAAACATGTGGCTGAAATGGGAGAGCAGGTTCCATCTTGTTGATGGTTAGAGGGGCTGAATGGCTTTCCCCTGCTGTTTCTCACTTGATGTTTCAGTGATTCTGTCCAGTGAGGCTGGAGGAATGTGAATAATATTATTACTTATAAAGATAGAAGTGATTTGAATGAAACCTTTTCGGGTCTGACTTGTGTATCGGATCGGGATGGGAATCGAACCCGTAACTCCGAGATCCGAGAGGTGGAGCGATGGGGACGCCAAAGGTACCGAGGGAAAAATAAAAAATGTAGCTGGTGTAAATATGAAATAACGTGTAAAATGCGTTATAGGTATGGTTAAAATGCGGTGGGTCGGGCAGTATGTGAGGGGCGAGGAGCAGAGTCATCGGTTCAGACGGGAGACCCTCCACCTGACAAGTTTCTCGCTCCCATTTCAAACGCAGATCAGCAGCATCCGCTGTTTACGCTTCCGAGGCCCCGCCCCCGCTCTCACAGTGTCCGGATGGGCGGGGTTTTATTTCCGTTCTCTGTTGAAGTGGATCGTTGGCGTGGAGCCGGTGGACCGATCGCTGTCTGCGGGGCAAATTGATCAAGTTCCCATCGGTCAATATTGTGGCGGGTCACTCGGGGTGAACGCGACCGACGATTTCCCATCGGTGAGTACTGAAGCCGATCCCAGGGGAGGGAAACCTGATGTTGTGCAGAGAGTCCCGTTAACTTCCTCGAAATGGCGGCCTCGTCCCGCTTCCTGGACACAACCTGCCGGGGTCGGTCCGGGTTATGCGACCTTCACACCGAACCGCCTGAGATGAGTCGCCGCTCATCCCCCGGTGTTCTGGTCCCAGGAGCGGGATGAGGTGGTGATGCCGAGACTGAACCCATCCATTAAGATGTACCTGGTGAACTTTACCTCCATCACCCGGCCCGGTATCGGATCCAAACTTCACCTGGATCGACGCCTGGGGTCGATAACTGTTTTACATATTTCCAGCACACTGGAAGCGGCCGTTCAGCCCGTTGTGTTCTTGCAGACTCGAGGGTTAAGCAGAGTAATAGCACCCTCGGGAGACTCCTCCACGTGTATGAGTAGTTTCATCTTTCCCCGTTCAGACAGGACAGTGAGATCCAGATCTCACGTCCTCTCGGGAGACTGGGAAGTTAAATTCCTTCTTCTTTCCATTGCTACGACTTGCCGAAATGCTGACAGTGTTTCCCGATGTCTGGCCCTATTAATGCGAGAGTTAAGTCTTGTTCATGTTTGCCCAGCCTGTATCCCAATGCGGCAATGATATACTTCAGCAATCTCTCTTCTAAACTTTGTCTTCATTGTGAAGTTTTGTATTGCACCTTTCTATTTATTGATTTGTTTGTTTGCTTGCTTATTTATTTATTTATTTGTTTAGTTAGTTAGTTAGCTAGTTAGTTAATTAGTTAGTTATTGTTCGCTAGGAATACCAAAGGTTTAGTTGGACACAACACGTGGCAGGGTAAAAGCAACCATTTCAATTTTTGATTCACCGTTACAAAATGGCTGTAGTGTTAATCTTTGTCATAATGGAACTCATAGCATCTGATGTTCAGTTTGTTATTTCCTTTCTCGGTTATTTTCGGTGAGCCACTTCCTCCGTTTCCAGGGTAACGGCCCGTCAGAGCTGCAGCAAGTGTTGCAGTTTTTATCGCTCTGTGGTCACCGCCTCTCAGGGTAGAGACAGTGGCCTCGGGAGCAAATGTAACAGAGTGATAGTGGGAGGAAAGGATGCTGTGAGCATTGACTGTGTGGGATGTGTTACACCAGGGTCAGAATGAACTCAGAACTAACAAATTGTTTGGGGTGGGATGGCATTTACAGTCTAGGGTGGCAATCAGTTACTATCTGTGCGTTAAAATGAAGATGGCGACAATACTACAGTTGCAGGAAATTTAAAGTAAGGAGGTGAAAATACTGGAGACGCTCAGCAGATCGGCAGCATCTTGGACGGTCTCAGTTCTGGAACTGGGTCTTCCACCATTTCTCCTTTCAGAGATGTAGTCTGATGTACTGAGCTCCCAGCATTTTCTACTTTATAATTTTACATTTTGTTCCTGCTACACTGCAGGAAACATGGCAGCCAGCTGTGCTGGGCAAGATCCCACACAGCAGGAAGATTGTGATCAAATGTGCTCGGTTTAGCTGCTGGGGTCAGGCTGAATTGTATCCTCTTTTCAGACCGGGGAAACGGCCTGAGCACCAGCTTCGGCAGAGGGTCATTAGCTTCCAATTCCACTTTAGTTTGTGAATCGGAACTGGCAGGAACTCCACGGCAAATTGCCGGCACCAAGGCGTCTTTGTATGGGTGATAATATTGGGCTGGTGACTCTGAGTATATGGAACTGGCAGTATACGGGCTACAGTCCAGGTTAGTAATTCGACAGATGTGATCGGAATTTTCTCAGTCTGCAGTGAAGCTGAAATCCCGAGCGGTCGGGCATTGGTTATGGGGAAATCACCGTCTACACTGTCCAATAGGATATCATATCTGTCAAGTATTTTGGAGATTAGATAAGAATGAACTAGGGTGTATTGCATCTTTTTTTGAGAAAGTTAGACCGGCATGGATTAGGATAGAACTAGATAAAATAGGAGAAAATACACCAGAAGATTTTATATATAAATGGGAATCTAAATGGATACGGGAAAAGAAAGAATCTCCTATATTAAAACATTTGATTGACTTATGGAATAAGATAAATGTTGATAATGAGATAAAGAAATCTTTATTAGCAAAGAGATCTTTAATTCAAAATAGACTTATTCCTTTTACAATGGATAATCAACTTTTATATAATTGGTTTCAAAAAGGGATTAGATATATAGGAGATTGTTTTGAAGGAGGTATATTAATGTCATTTGATCAATTAAAGAATAAATATAAAGTATCAAACAACACACTTTTTTGTTACTTCCAATTAAGGGTTTATTTAAGAGAAAAATTAGGTCAAACAATGTTATTGCCGAAATCTAATGAAATAGAAACTTTAATTCAAAAAGGAAAAACTAAAAAAATTATTTCTTGAATGTATAGCTTGATTCAAAAACAGGCATTTAAACAAGGAGTCCATAAGTCAAGACAAAAATGGGAAAGTGACTTGAATATTAAAATTGAAGAAACAAATTGGTCAAGACTATGTCTTGATAGTGTGACAAATACAATAAATGTCCGGTTAAGATTAGTGCAATATAATTTATAACATCAATTATATAATACACCACAAAAAATAAATAAATTAAACCCAAATTTATCTAATCAGTGTTTCCGATGTAACCAAGAAATCGGTACTTTTTTACATTCTACTTGGTTTTGTTTTAAAATTCAACCTTTTTGGACAAATTTAAGAGTTTTATTGGAACAAATTATTGGAACACAGCTTCCACATAATCCAATATTATTTTTATTAGGCGATATTGAAGGGATAAAATCGAAACCCAAATTGAATAAATATCAGAAAGAATTCATAAAAATTGCACTGGCTGTAGCCAAAAAGGCTATTGCAGTTACTTGGAAATCGGATTCATACTTAAGTATAGATCGTTGGAAGAATGAAATTTCCAGCTGTATTCCACTTGAAAAAATTACTTATAATTTAAGAGATAAATATGAAACATTTTTGAAAATTTGGCGCCCTTATTTACAAAAGACTGGATTAAATATATAGGTGCTCCGAAGATAAAATAATTGGTTATTTGGGGAAATAAATAAATATATATACTAAAGTTATTACTAACTCCGTAGAGCATGTGGGGATCTTCCGATATCCAGGCACTCTTTCTTACATTTTTTTTCTTTTTTTTCTATAGGGATGTTAGGGGGAGGGGCTAAGGGGAGGGGGGAAGGGTATATATTTTTTTCTTTCTGTAATCATTTGAAAACTCAATATAGAAAGTTTTTTAAAAAAAGAATGAACTAGGGCGTTAGGTGAAGTTGGGCAGTGATGTTGTTCATCTGAACTTTGGTAAAGTCTGTAACAAGTTCCCGCATGGCAGCTGATCGGGGAGGTTCGGTCACGTGGGATTCACCGGGAGCTGGCGAGGTGGATTCACACCGGACTCGAGAACAAGAAGGAGAGGGGGATGAATGTAGATGGTTCTAGCGAATGGAGGCCTGTGACGAGTGGGATGTGAGTGTCAGTGTTGAGACCTCTGTAATTTATTATTCATGCCATTGATTTGTATGTGAATGTACATGGCTACACAGAGTATTATGTACCGTTGTGTTCAAGCTACTGTAGTAAATATATTATCAAGCTGGAGAGGGTGCAGAAGAGATTGCTGAAGATGTTGCCTGAACTAGAGGGCCGAGTCATAGGAAGCTTTTGGCCGAGCTGGGTCTTCATTGCAGAGGAGAATGAGGGTGACATTATAAGAGTTCATGAAATCAAGAGGGAACATAGATAATGTGGTTGGTCGTGGTATTTTACCCAGGTTTCAAGATTCAAAATTGTTTAATGTCATTCCAGTAACAAGTGGAAAGGAGAACAAAATAATTGTTACTCAGGACAGAAGAAAAAACCAAAATGATGGAGACCACAATAATAAACAAAACACTATACCTGAAGTATGATAGTTTAAAAAGATTGATTGTCTGTCCATAAAGTGACGTTAATCACAGGAGTGTCTGGACATATGAGACTGACATTGATACTTCTTCTGTATGTGCCTTGCGCGTTACACGCTTGGGCGATCATGGCTCTCCACATCCAATGATCCCTCACAGCGTCAATGATATCTCGCACATTTAGATCTGTTAGTTCTTTCACGCTGTCCATATATTTCCTTCTTTGCCTTCCTCTTCCGCGTTTCCCAGGCATACGGCCTTGCAATGTAAGACATCCTATTTCTCCCTTTCTGATGACATGCCCCGGGAATTGAAGTTCCCTCTCATTTAATGTTCTCATTAATGATCTTTTGGTGTGGGTACGTTGGACTACTGTCTCGTTAGCTACCCTGTCTCTATGTGATATTTTCAGCATTCTTCTAAAAAACGCATTTCTGTTGCTTCTATGTTTCTTTGGAGTTCTGATGTTATAGTCCACGATTCGGAAGCACACAGCAAGATTGACCAGATGCAACATTTTAGTAGCCTGAGCCTTGTTGTCATAGAAATGTGTCTGTTGGTAAAAATGGGTTTCATTTTTTGGAAGTTGGTTTTGGCAATGGCAACTCTTTTTATTTCTACTTTACTCCTAGCATCTTGTGATATAAAGCTACCAAGGTAATTAACGCTGGTCTTTTGTTCAATCTCTTTTGTTACTGACGGGCAACTTGCAGTTGGGAGTATCCTGCTCTTTTGATATTAGCACATACTTATTTTTTTTTACAGTTAATGGTTAGACCAAAATCTGTACTTGTTTGTACTACTTTGTCCAGGAAAATTTGTAGGTCTTCTGCAGCACTTGCTATTAGAGTGGTATCATCTGCATATCTTATATTGTTGATGGAAACATCTCCAATTTTTATCCCATCTAGGTCTTCTGTTTCTCTGAGAATCATTTCAGTATAGATATTAAATAATTTCTGTGCGGCAACGCATCTCTGTCTAACTTCCCTTTGAATTTTAGTCCAACTGCTTAGATTATCATCATCTTTTACCGCCACCGTTTGATTACAATATGAAATTTGAAGGTTATTTGTCCCTTCCGTCAATGTTTAGTTAAATGAGAATTTGAAATAATTTTTCATGTTGCACTTTCTCGAATGCTTTAGTGAAATCAATAAAACATAAAAATACATCATTTTGATATTCAATTGCCATTTCTGAAAGCATTAGTAGTATGAAAATTGCATTCCTAGTTCCTCTATCCACAATAAATCCATATTACAGTTCAGAATTTTCTGGACTTAAATTGTTTTTAATTTGACTCAGAACAATTCTCAACAAAATCTTTTTTAATGTGACTCATAAGACTGATTGTTCTATAATTTTCGCAGTCAATAGTTCGAGGAATTTTAGGCAGAGTTATAAATACTGATTTCAAGAGATCGTCAGGCAATACACCAGACTCATAAATGCCATTAAACTCTTCAAAAAGAATATCTACTCCCAGATCTTCCAGGGCTTGTATCATTTCCACTGAAATTCCATCAGGTCCAGTGGCTTTACCTTGTTTCATGCTTTTCATTGCTTTAGTTCTTTCTTCTTCGGTAATGAGGGCCAGAATTAGGGTGTTTTATATATGGGGGTTCCCTCTATTATCTCAAAGATCTGCTCTACACACTGAATCCACCCCTCACATACTTTATCCGTTAGGATGGGTCCATCTGCTGATTCTAGGCATCCTGTAGAGGGGGTTTTCTTAATGCCAGTAATTTCCTTAAATTTTCTGGTGCATTTCTTTGCTGTTGTTAATACGGCCTTCTACTTCATTGCATTTTTTGATTCAGCCATTTTTCCTTTGCAATATTGCATAATTCTCTGGTCTGTGAGATTGATCGTATGTCCATAAAGTGATGTTAGGCACAGGATTGTCTGGACATATGAGACTGACATTGATTCTATGTCCGTAAAGTGACATTAGGCACAGGAAAGCCTGGACCTACGGAGAATGATATTGATTGTCTGTCCATAAAGTCACTTCAGGCACAGGAGTGCCTAGAACTGTCAGGAAATGTTAAACCAGTAGTGGGTGGGGTGCGGAGTGTGGGTTAGTGAGTAGAGCTGTTAATCAGGCTGACTGTTTGGTGAAAATAACTGTTTTGAGCCCGATTGTCCTGCCGTGGGTGTTACAGATCCACAATTCCTTTAAAGTAACACCAGAGTTGTAAAGAGAGTTTAGGACATATTGACCATTATAACGCAGGCTGTTATGAAGAGGGGCCTGGATATTAATGCTAAAGTTGTAAAAGACGCCGGGAATCCAAAACAAAAAAACAGAATTGAGTGCAGTTCTGGCCAGCTACTTGGGGGAAAGATGTCGATAAGCGTGAAAGAGTGCAGGGAAAATTACACGGACATTGCTAGTATTTTAGGAAATAATTATAGTGATAGGTTGAACAGGTTAGAACTCGATTACCTGGAATACAGGGGAATGATGGGGTATCCTAGCAGGATTCCAACTTTTCTATGCCATTTGCCCCTACAATTAGAGGAAGGGTCCAGGACCCTACGTGGGGAAGCCCTGCTAGAGATATAGAAATCTATGATGGTATAAATAGGGTGAATGCAGTTAGTCATTTCCCCCTCAGGTTGGGTAAAATCATGGATTTAGGGCAAAAAAGTGACACATTTAAGGGTAATCTGAGGGAGAACTACTTCACTCAGAGGGTGGAGCAAATACGGAACAAGTTCCCAGCAGATGTAAGAGATGAAGGTCCGATTGTGGTATTTCAGAGATGTGTGGGGAGGTACATGGATGAGGGAGGTATAGAGGGTTATGGTCTGGGTGCAGGGGGGTGGAACCACACTGAACATGGCACGGACTGGATGGACTTTAACTACCCCGTGTCTGTGCTGTAAGGGCTCTGTGAATCTCAATTGAAACTTCTACACATACTCGACATTTATTGCAGACAGGTCATAGAAAACATAGAAAATAGGTGCAGGAGTATGTCATTCGGCCCTTCGAGCCTGCACCACCATTCAGTATGATCATGGCTGATCATCCAACTCAGAACCCTGTACTTGCTTTCTCTCCATACCTTCAGCCACTCGGGCCATATCTAATTTATATTATATCTAACTTATAGGTCGTATCCAATACTGCGATTTATTTTGGACCAGCGGCTGCACTGCTGAGAGCTCTGTAGAGCTGGAACCACATTGAGATTTACTGAATGCACCTAGGGGTAAAAACAACCACTGGAATTTCAGTATCACCGTTACAAAATGGCTGAATGTTCAGTTCATCTTTGTCACAATGAAACCGAGAACGTGTCACACTGAGTTTGTTATTTCCCCACTCGGTTATCTTTGCGAGCCACTTCCTCCGTCACCAGGGCAACAGCTCACCAGAGCTGCAGAGAGTGTTGAACACGTTTATCGCTCTCTGGTTGCTGACTCTCAGCGGAGAGAGAGAGTGGCCTCAGATACGAGGATGCTTTGAGCATTTCCTGTCCGGGATGGAATGAAGAAAATTGTAGGGATTGTATTTATGCGATTCTGTTCTGGGGGTCAAACATCTTGCAGTTAGTCATCGTTTCTGCATCAAAAGAAACAAAATGAAATCTCCTGCACTGAGTTTCCAGTGCTATATTTTCAATGTTATATTTAAAACATTTTGTTCCTGTTACACGACGGGGAAAGTGGCTGCTAATTGACCTGGGCTACACCGCACTCAGCAATAAAATAATGAACAACTGTGTTCAATCTAACTGTGGGAACAAGCTAAAATGTTTCAGCACCCTCTTTGTGATCGAAGGCCCATGTTTTACAGCTAATCCCTGTCTAGAAAGAGGATCATCAGGCTCCAGTTCTGTCATGGGTTGGTGTGGGAGTGTAAGTTTTTGAACTGGGATTAGCTGAGACACTGCCGCATATTACCGGAAGCAAAGAGCCCTGAGAGAGTTGGTACTTGAGATACAATCTTGGGATGGAGGCTCCAGGAATATGGAGCTGGTAGTGTTTGGGTTTCGGTCTACGTTGGTGCTTTTACAGATGCGGCTGGATGTTCCGCAATGAAGCAGACGTCTCCGGGGGCTGGATATTGGTAGCGTGAATCTCTCAGTGTGAGATGCGGTAACACCAGTGTGAGATGTGGAAAAGATGTGCGAGGCTCTCGGTGTAGGTTGTGACCCTCTGAGGTTGGATCCTGGGTTACCACACATGTCTTGACCCAGATAAAATGAATCAGGGAATCAAGTTGTCTGGGTTTATGAGCTGTTGAGCGAGTATTTCTGTTCTGTGCTCGCATGTTTGGTTCTGAAGTCTCTTTGGAAGCAAAGCAGGGAATGAGTTCCTATTCCATCACTCACAGGGAGAGGCTGTGATTAAATACGCTGTTTTGTGTTTGCACCAGTAGACATAGACCGGGGTTTCAGAATTCAATTCACATTTGGAAATTCCCCCTCACTGTCACCTGTCTATGTGCCAGCGGGCAGATACTCAAACAGAAACTCAAGATGAAGATAGAACAGAACATGGAAGAGTACATCACAGGAACAGGCCCTTCGGCCACAATGGTGTGCCAAACTAGCAGAAAAGTAAATCAACCCCCTGCCACAAAATCTAGGGTTGGGGGGGGGGTTGAAGTTAGGGCGGGGGTGATTATTTACCAACTGAATAACAACAAGTCTGGATGCAGTGGGAGTGGAGAAGGTGTCTGGTTTAGACGGAGAGCCTGGGATCTGAGAGTGCCGCCTCAGAATAAAGAAGCGTCACTTTAAAAGTGAGATGAGAGACATTACTTCAGCCAAAGGTTGTTTGATCTGAGGAATCTGTCACCACAAACTGTGGTGGAGGCTATCGTTGGGTATATTCATGTTCTGGATTGCTAAATAGGTTGAGAATTATAGCAGGAAGCAAGAATATAAAAACAGAGAACCACAACTCTTGACAATTCATACAAAAAAAGACTGGAAATGTTCTATTTATAGAAGAGAAAAAAAAACACTAAACTAACCTAAAACAAACAAAAAAGACTGGGCAGTCCATTTGAGGACAAGATTACAAAAAAAGAAGAAACGTCCTTCTGGTCAAATCTGAAACTTCACGGAGGGAGAAAGAAAAGAAAAGAAATTAGATCGTATGAAAATATTGAATAAAAGGTGGCCAGGTTTGTTCAAATTTGAAAGGTGTATCAAACGTCCGACTTCTAATTTTCTCCAAGTTTAAACAAAACACAATGGAGGAGAGCCAGAAAAAAAGCAGTAGGAGGATTAGGATCCTTCCAATGCAACAAAATAGCTCTCCTACCCAATAAATTTGAAAAGGCCATCACATTTACCATCTATAGAAAGCTTTGAACCAGGGAAGAAAAAATCCGTCTCTGCTTCCATTTCCTTTCCATTTATTACCACAGAGTTAATAGGACTGGCTGGTTTTCTTAATATTGAGCAAGAAGCCAGCTTTCCACTTTCTTCTTTCACTTTCATTAGAAGCTTCTTCAGATCATTCTCACTTTCAGCCATTAGAATAGTATCACATGCATATCTGAATTTATTAATATTCTGTCTGGTAATTTTCACTGCAACATTTTGAGTCCTCTGGACCAGCATTCCTCATATGTTCAGCATATAGATTAAATAAGATGGGTGAGGGGGCGTCACGTGATGACGTAGGGTCGAGACGTTGGGAATCCAGCTCCCTCGTAAAAAGTAATGAAATAGGGTTTAAATGAAGAGGAGTTAATAAATACCTACTAGAAACTGTTTATAAGCAACTCAGGATTATTTTTGGATATGGCTCCTAAACCGAAACAGAAGAAAGTTACTACTTCGAAGACTGCGCAAATCGGCGGGGGAAAAGGCCTAACCGTCTCGGCGAAGCCTCGGACTCAAGTTGGATCTCCTCCCGGCGAAGTGCATGGCACTTCTGATGATGCGGGACAGGAAGTTGCAGCAATGTCGGCGGTCTCCGAGAAGAAACGGCAAGAACAACGCATGCACGAAGAGACAAGCATGCATGAACAGATATTCTCAAAACTACAAATCCCAACTATGGCTGGAAGTGAAAAATTGGAAGTCAATCGGAAGTGGAATCAGACTCTTTGGGAAATACAGAGGATGAAGAAGAGGAAAAGAAGGAGGAGATTAAAGGAGACATAAGAGATATCCTGATATATATGATGAATGAATTAAAAGCTATAAGAACAGATATAAGAAGGATGCAGACTACACTCGATAATGTGGTGGAAAAACAAAAGAGGATGGATAATAAAGTTAAAGAGATGGAAGTAAAAATGGAACAAAACACTGAAAGAATAGATAAGATAGAAGACAATAAACTTGCCTGGACAATAGAAAGAAAACGGATGTTGGAAAAAATAGATGCGCTTGAAAACTCTAGTAGACGAAATAATATTAAAATTGTTGGTCTTATGGAAGGTACAGAGGGAGAAAATCCAATAAAATTCTCTCAAGAATGGATTCCGAAAATTTTGGAAATGAAAGAAGGAAGCCAAGTAATTGAAATTGAAAGAGCACACAGAGCTTTAAGACCAAGACCTCAACAAGATCAAAATCCAAGATCAATTTTGATAAAACGCTTCAGGTACCAAGATAAAGAAATGATCTTGAAGGCAGCTACTCAAGGTGCGAAAAAGAGAAATGGGCCATTGATAATAGAAGGGAAAAGAGTTTTTTTAAATCCAGACATAAGTTACGATCTTCTGAAGAGGCGGAAGGAATTTAATCCAGTGAAAAAATCTTTATGGGAAAAGGGCTATAAATTTTTATTGAACTACCCAGCAAAACTGATAATTTTCCTGGATAACGAAGAAAGATTTTTCGTTGACTACCGGAAAGCGGAGAAATTTGTACAAGAATTACCTGATGTCCAGGAAGAGGACTAAAGAATTATAGAAATGAAGTGGACTAATGAGGACGACTGAAATAAGGTTGGATTTGACGGACATTTATAAGGAAAACAAAAATAGTTGAGGAGTATTAATTGGGAGTAGAGACATTAATTATTTTTTTTTTCTTCACTAATATATTTTCTTTTTGTTTGCGGGGGAGCTGGAGGAGCTCCTGATCGATGGCTGCGAGTTTCACGTGTACAATCATGGCGATTGCCATGACCCGTAAAATGGGGGGGAGGGGGGTTAATGTTGTGTTCTTTTTATTCGCAACATTAATGGGGGGGTATTTTGTTTTTTTTTTCCTTATATATTAGTTACCTTTTTTCTATTTTTCTTTTTTGTCTGGATTGTTGGGGAGAGACTCATAGCAACAAAGAGAATTTCAAAGAGTTCCCAAGGTATTATGAATGATTAATTTACTTAATTTTTTAAGTTTTAATGTTAATGGTCTTAATGGACCTGTGAAAAGAAAAAGAGTTTTAACATATATTAAGAAAATGAAAGGAGATACAGCTTTTTTACAAGAAACACATTTAACAGAAACAGAACATAAGAAATTAAAGAGAGATTGGGTTGGAAATGTCATTGCAGCTTCATTTAATTCAAAATCGAGAGGAGTTGCAATTTTGGTTAATAAAACTTTACCAATTAAAATACAAAATGTAGTAATTGATTCTGTCAGGAGATATGTGATTATACATTGTCAATTTTTTCAGAATTATTGGCTTTTATGAACATTTATGCACCAAATGAAAATGATGCAAAATTCATACAAGAAGGTTTTTTGAACTTGGCTGATGCACATGATAAAATATTAATAGGTGGAGAGTTTAATTTTTGTTTAGATCCAGTTTTGGATAGGTCAACTAAAGTTGCTACAAAATCAAAAGTAATAAAACTAACTTTATCATTAATGAAAGATTTAAACCTGATTGATATATGGAGAAAAATTAATCCAAGAGAAAGAGATTATTCATTTTATCAAAAAATATTCAGGATAGAGTGAAAAATGTGGAATATAAAGTAAGAATACTGTCAGATCATTCCCCCTTGATAATGACAATGATAATGATGGATAAGGAGGAATCGATCTATAGATGGAGATTTAATTCAATTTTATTAAAACAAAGATTTTTGTGATTTTATGAAAAAACAGATTCAATTTTTTTTGGATACAAATTTACATTCAGTTGAGGATAAAATTATTATGGGAAGCGATGAAAGCATATTTAAGGGGTCAGATTGTAAGTTATACATCTAAAATTAAGACAGAATATATGGCAGAAATAGATCAATTGGAAAAAGATATAAAGTTAGAAAAAGAATCTCAAAGATATATGACAGAAGAAAAATGAAGACAACTTGTTAATAAAAAACTACAATATAATACACTCCAGACATATCATACAGAAAAAGTAATTATGAGAACTAAACAGAAATATTACAAATTAGGTGAAGGATCACATAAGATTCTTGCTTGGCAGTTGAAAACAGAACAGGCTTCTAAAACAATAAATGCAATTAGAACAAGTGTAAATAAGGTTACTTATAAACCTTTAGAAATTAATGAAACTTTAAAAATTTTTTATAATGAACTATATCAATCAGAATCACAAAATAAGATTGCTGAGATAGATAAATTTTTATCACAAATAACCCTTCCAAAATTAAATTTGGAAGAACAGAAAGGATTAGATATGCCCTTTACATTAAAAGACGTTGAAGAAGCTTTAGGATCACTTCAGAGTAATAAATCCCCAGGAGAAGATGGTTTTCCTCCTGAATTTTATAAAAAAAAATATTTATTAATTCCTCATTTTATGGAATTAATATATCAAGTGGAAAGAATGCATAAACTCCCACAATCTTTTTTAACAGCGATCATAAGTGTATTGCCAAAAAAAGATAGAGATCCTTTAAAACCAACATCATACAGGCCTATTTCTTTGTTGAATACAGATTATAACATAATAGCAAACATTTTATCTAATAAAATATCTAAATATTTACCAAAATTAATACATATGGATCAAACAGGTTTTATTCAAAACAGACAATCAATGGATAATATAACCCGGTTACTTCGTATAATTCATTTGGCACAAAAAAAGAGAGGAAATGAGTGTGGCAGTTGCTTTGGATGCAGAAAAAGCATTTGATAGATTGGAATGGGATTTTTTATTTAAGGTATTGGAAAAATATGAGTTAGGAAAATCTTCTATCCAATGGAATAAAACCTTAAATACTAATCCTCAAGCTAAAGTAGTTACAAATGGTCAGATTTCAACACCATTTTGCTTAACGAGGTCAATTAGACAAGGCTGCCCATTATCACCTTCTTTATTTGTATTTGCAACAGAACCATTAGCTGAATTAATCAGAACAGATTCAGACATTGGGGGTTTTAGCATTAATCAAGAAGAATATAAGATTAATTTATTTGCTGATGATGTTTTGATTTATTTAACAAACCCATTGCAATCTTTGCAAAGATTATCTTTTAGATTGGAAGAATATGGGAAGGTATCAGGGTATAAAGTAAATTGGGATAAAAGTGAAATTTTACCCCTTACCAAAGGAAATTATAATCAATGTCGATTAGTAACTCAATTTCGATGGTCAATAAATAGGATAAAATATTTAGGTATTAGAGTTGATAATGATGTAAAAAATTTATATAAACAAAATTATTTGCCATTATTAAAAAAATAAAAGAGGATCTTGATAAATGGATGATGTTACCAATAACATTAATAGGTAGAGTTAATGCTGTAAAAATGAATATATTTCTTAGATTGCAATCTTTATTCCAAGCTTTACCAATACAATTACCTCAGAAGTTTTTTTAAAGAACTGAATAAATATGTAAGGAAATTTCTTCAGAAAGGAAAGATGTCAAGAATATCATTGGAAAAATTGACATGTAAATTTGATTTAGGAGGGTTACAACTTCCAAATTTTAAGAATTATTATAAAGCAAGTCAACTTAGATTTACTGCGTCATTTTTTGATTTAAAAAAACCGGCATGGATTAGAATAGAATTAGATAAGATAGGAGAAAACATACCAGAAGATTTTATATATAAATGGGAATCCAAATGGATACGGGAAAAAACAGAATCTCCTATATTAAGACACTTGATTGATTTATGGAATAAGGTAAATATGGACGATGAGATAAAGAAATCTTTATTAGCAAAAAGAACTTTAATTCAAAATAGGCTTATTCCTTTTACAATGGATAATAAACATTTATATAATTGGTTCCAAAAGGGGATTAAACATATAGCTGATCATTTTGAAGGAGGGATATTGATGTCGTTTGATCAATTAAAAAAATAAATATAAAATATCAAACAACACTCTTTTCTGTTATTTTCAATTATACTCTTATTTACGAGAAAAACTGGGTCAAACAATGTTGATGCCAAAACTTAGTGAAATATAAATAATAATTCAAAAAGGAAAAATTAATAAAATTACATCTTGTATGTACAATTTGATTTAAAAACTGACAATTAAATCAGGAATTCATAAATCGACATAAATGGGAATCTGATTTGAATGTTAAAATTGATGGAAAAAGTTGGTCAAGATTATGTTCTGATAGTATGATAAATACAATAAATGTTCGACTTAGATAAATACAATATAATTTTTTACATCAATTATATATAACACCACAGAAAATAAATAGATTAAATTCAAATATGTCTGACCAATATTTTCGATGTAATCAAGAAATTGGTACTTTTTTACATTCTACTTTGTCTTGTTATAAAATTCAACAATTTTGGATAAATCTGAGACTTTTATTGGAACAAATTACTGGAGTACAACTCCCACATAGTCCAATATTATTTTTATTAGGAGATATTGAAAGGACAATACCGAAACTTAAATTGAATAAGTATCAGAAAAAAATTATAAAAATTGCATTGGCAGTAGCCAAAAAGGTTATCGCAGTTACTTGGAAATCTGATTTATATTTAACTATGGATCATTGGCATAATGAAATATATAGTTGTATTCCACTTGAAAAAATTACATATAATCTAAGAAATGAATATGATATATTTTTGAAAATTTGGCTCCCATACCTACGAAAGATAGGATTAAATACATAGGTCCTTTGAAGATAAAATTATAAAGTAATTGGGGAAAGTAAAAATAAATATTAAAATTATTTTGAACTCCATGGAGCATGTGGGGATCCTCCGATATCCAGGCAATCTTTCTCTTTTTTTTTCTTTCTTTAGATAAGGGTTAAGGGGGGGGGGAGGGTTAATATTATTTTTTCTTTTTCTTACTATTTTATCATCACATTTATTCTTTGTAATTTTCTAAAAAATTAATAAATAAATAAATTGAAAAAAATAAACAAACAGGGTGACAGTATGCAGCCTGGTCATACTCCTTTCCAAATCTTGAACCAGTTTGTTGTTCTGTGTCGTTCTAACTGTTGCTTCTTGATCTTTGTACAAGTTTCTCATAAGGCAGAACAGATGTCCAGGTATTCCCATTTCTTTAAGGATTTGCCATAGTTTATTATGGACCACACTGCTGAAGGCTTTAGAGTAGTCAATAAAACATAGATAAATACTTTTCTGAAATTCTCGCAATTTCTCCATTATCCAGCGTAGGTTAGCAATTTGGTCTCTGGTGCTTCTGCCTCTTCTAAAAGCAGCTTCTATCTGGTAGTTTGTGTTCCATATATTGCTCGGGTCTTGCTTGCACAATCTTTAGCATTACCTTTCTAGCACGTGAAAACTTTCGGTAATTTGAACAATACTTTACATTTCCGTTCTTCGGTATTGGGATAAAAACGGATCTTAATCCAGCCTAAAAGTCATTGTTGTTTCATATTTTCCCAGATCTGCTGGAAAATTGCATGCAACATTTTTACAGCATCACCTTTTAGAATTTTTAACAATTTTACTGAAATCCTGTCACATCCTGCAGCCTTATTATTGGCAATGCTTTCTATCACCCATTCGACTTCACTTTCCGGAATGTCTGGCTCTAGTTCGATGAGGGAGTCATTGCAGGTGTCTTCGCTGTCGGATCTTTCTGCAATTCTTCTGTATGTTCCTGCCGTTTCCCTTTGATGTCCTTTGCTTCTGTAAGGTCCTTCCCTTCTTTGTCTCTACCTATGCTCATTTTACATGAAATGTTCCTTTGATTTCTCTAATCTCCTGCAACAGATCTCTTCTTTTTTTCCAATTCATTTGGCTTCTTCAGCTTCACTGCATCGCTCCTTTAAGTAAGTTTCCTTATATTTCCTTGCTATCTTCTTGAAATTTGTGTTCAGTTGGAGGTCTTTGTACCAATCTCCATTTACTCCCTGGAATGTCGGAGAGTGAGCAGTGACCTTACAAAAGTGTTTTAAATTTGAAGGACTGAGTAACTGAATCATACTTTTTTTATTTGTGTAATTCAGGTCATTGCCAGCAGGTGGGGCTTTCTTCCACACGGACGTCAGACAAGCAGACGGTAATCAACCAACAACAGAGTGAGAATGGACACAGGTATGCTCACTGGCTTCTTTCTCATTAAAACTCTGTCATCATGGTACACGTGTAGTCAAATCGTCAATAATTCAGAGGGATAAACTTGGGCGATAAAGGGGCAGAGATAAAGTACCATCAAACGGGGTCATTGTTCCAACTGGTAAAGCGTCCATGAGCATTGGAACAATTCACCAGGTCCAGCGCGGGGACCTAACGAGGGGAATGATCGAATCGCTCCCCTCACCACACAAATCTTCACCTGAGTGAAAGGAGAAGGAGCCCCTGAATAAGGTGGCTGTGGGTAAAACTCAGACAGGAATACAACAACGGGCAATGTAACAGTCGAGGGAACAGATAGAATTTCCGTCAGCATTTGGTATGCCCTGATGTGGGAAATGCCTCCGACAGCCATTGAGAGAAACAGATGTTGTTTTATGTTTGGAAGGGCAATGTTGAATTCTCCCCAGATTAACGGTTTGTTGCACAATGGAGATGAGGGGAGTACCCGGTGTCTGTTTTCTGTGGCCGAGTTAAAGAACGTTATATTGAGGGAGGATGGGCTGGGTGCAGGAGACAGTTAACAAGTGAAATTGTACACAGGGAATCGCGGGGGGGGGGGGGGGGGGGGGCTACTGAAGCAATGAAATTACCTTGGCGAATAGGATTAAAGTAAAACAAAATAATAAGTGGAGAGGGCACCGTACAAAATGCTGGAGGAACTCAGCAGGTCAGGAAGCACCTACAGAGAAAAAATAACCTTCAACGTTTCGGGCTGAGAATCTGTAAATTGATTTCAAAGTCGTCTTGGGTACATAAAATGGAGTCAGCACTAGAGGAGCGTTGTTCTAGCTGAAGGTCTGCGACCAGTCGTGTTAGCAAGGATCACTGTTTCGGCATGTGTCGTGTGTGTGAATCAAATAGGTTAATCATATGATATGCTGGGTGGACTTATTTGTTGATTTACAGAGTTGGAGGAGTTGAATAAATTTGGAACTGTTGTCAACGTGTTCAGCATCCAGTTAGAAATAGGAACAGAGAGTCACCAAGTACAGATAATTCAGGTAAATGTGAGAAGCTGCATTTTGAGAAATCAAATTCGCGAGCAATGTGCACAGTGAATGTTGGGAGCCCTGGATCACTAGTCACATCAAAGGCCTCCTAAACCAGAAGAAGAGGGCCTTTAAAGATGGTGATCGGTTGGAGCTTAAAAGAGTTCAGAAGGAACTCAAAGTACAGATAAGGGGGGCAAAGGAGCAATATAGGAGGAAGCTAGAACAAAAGCTGCAGAAAAAAAGCATGAAGGAGGTGTGGGATGGGATGAAGATCATCACCGGATGCGGTGCAAAGCGGGGGGCAAACATAAGTGGAGATGTGGAGAAAGCGAACCAGCTGAACAACTTCTTCAATAGGTTCGACAGCACAATCTCATCCTCACCGCAGAACTCCACACCAGGCTTACTTCCCTCACAGGAAAATAGCCACTCACAGGAGACCTTGCCCACGCCCAGGATTACGGCTGCACAGGTGGAAGGTCAACTGAGGAAGATCTGTACCAGCAAGGCGGCTGGACCGGATGAAGTTTCCCCACGATTACTGAGGGCCTGTGCGACTGAGCTGGGAGAACCACTACAGCACATCTTCAACATGAGCCTGGAGCAGAGAAGAGTACCCAGACAGTGGAAAACATCCTGTATTGTCCCGGTACCGAAGAAACCACAACCAAAGGAGTTGAATGACTTCAGACCTGTTGCCTTGACGTCGCACGTGATGAAGACCATGGAGCGGCTGATAATACAGAATCTGAGGCCACAAACCAGGCACGCCCGGGATCCTCTTCAGTTTGCGTATAAGGAGAAGGTGGGAGTGGAGGATGCTATCACGTATTTGCTGCACAAATCCCTCTCTCACCTAGATGGGGTCAGTGGTGCTGTGAGGATTACATTCCTGGACTTCTCTAGTGCCTTTAACGCCATCCAGCCCAAGATCTTAAGGCACAAACTAACGGAGATGGGAGTAGACTCTCACATGGTGGATTGGATAGTGGACTACTTGACAGATAGACCTCAGTATGTGCGGTTGGGAGACTGTAGGTCTGACACGGTGGTAAGCAGCACAGGAGCGCCGCAGGGGACCGTGCTCTCTCCGGTCCTGTTCACCCTGTACACATCAGACTTCCAATATAACTCGGAGTCCTGCCATGTGCAGAAGTTCGCTGATGACACGGCCATAGTGGGGTGTGTCAGGAATGGACAGGAGGTGGAGTATAGGAAACTGATACAGGACTTTGTGATATGGTGCAACTCAAACTCCCTGTGTCTCAATATCACCAAGACCAAGGAGATGGTGGTGGACTTTAGGAGATCTAGGCCTTATATGGCGCCAGTGATCATTAATGGAGAATGTGTGGAGCAGGTTAAGACCTACAAGTATCTGGGAGTACAGTTAGACGAGAAGCTAGACTGGACTGCCAACACAGATGCCTTGTGCAGGAAGGCACAGAGTCGACTGTACTTCCTTAGAAGGTTGGCGTCATTCAATGTCTATAGTGAGATGCTGAAGATGTTCTATAGGTCAGTTGTGGAGAGCGCCCTCTTCTTTGTGGTGGCGTGTTGGGGAGGCAGCATTAAGAAGAGGGACGCCTCACGTCTTAATAAGCTGGTAAGGAAGGCGGGCTCTGTCGTGGGCAAAGTACTGGAGAGTATAACATCGGTAGCTGAGCGAAGGGCGCTGAGTAGGCTACTGTCAATTATGGAAAACCCTGAACATCCTCTACATAGCACCATCCAGAGACAGAGAAGCAGTTTCAGCGACAGGTTACTATCGATGCAATGCTCCTCAGACAGGATGAAGAGGTCAATACTCCCCAATGCCATTAGGCTTTACAATTCAACCGCCAGGAGTAAGATATGTTAAAGTGCCGGGGTTGATTGTATTTAATGTATTTAAGTAAACTACGTAAGAACTTTTTTAAAGCTATTATTAATGCTTTTTGAGAGAGTGATTTAGATGCATATCATATTTTTACTGAGTTAAGTATTGTATGTAATTAGTTTTGCTACAACAAGTGTATGGGACATTGGAAAAAAATGTTGAATTTCCCCATGGGGATGAATAAAGTATCTATCTATCTATCTATCTATCTATCTATCTGATAATAAGATCGATGTACTGTCGGGTCTTGTGATGGGTATGCATAGCTCCCTGAAGGTGGCAACACAATTGGTAGTGTGCTAACGATGAGTTGAGGTATTTTTTAACGTTAGACTGTAACTGGATACACGTTGGTTAAGAGACCATTTCAGTATTGTGCACAAATCGAGAATGATGTGGAGGGTCTGTACAGGGTGCAGACGAGTTTCACCACAAAAACCTGAGGTAACAGGTTTAAGTTTAGATGGTAAAGTTTAAAGGGGATTTAGGATGCATGTTTTCCACAGAGAGTGATCGGTGTCTGGAATGAGCTGCCGAGGGAGAGACTGGAAACAGATACTCAGCAGCGTCTGGGAGGCGTTTGAACTCATGAGTAGGCCGGGAACGGAGGGATATTGACCGTGTTCCTGAAGATGGGATTGGTTTAAATTGGCATCGTGTCTGCATCCGCATGGTACATCTACTATTTTATGTTCTATGACAGATCTGAACTCCGCCATCTCCGCCTTCCTGACAAATTGTGACGAACACCAACTGTTCCAGTTGACGAGATTCTACAAGGAGCGACTGGAGCAGGCGATTGAGGAGGGTGTGGAGGGAGTCGGTTTCATGTTAACTCATGATCATCATTTCAATGAGCGAGAGTATCACGTAAGTGGAAGGGACATAGACTGAGTGTAGATTCTACTGAATCAATCACAGACCGACAGAACCGGTGTAACGGCACCTCTGGGCAGTGAAAATCCTGTAATGCTTGTGGTGAACATCAAGAAAAGAATTTTCATCTGCGAAAACCCTGAACTTTTATTAACCAATACAAGCCTCTCTCCAGTTTTCTGATCACATTCATTTATAGACAGATTAGGATACAGGCAATGATTGAGAGGTGAATTTAGTGATGTGACACTTGACGGACATTGCAAGTGGACAGAGAACCACTCTACACCACTCAGTCTGACATCACATCATGTTCCCAATGTTCGACATTAATGGCCATTCACCAATCTGTGTTCTCCTGATGACCGACGGGTTTCCCACAAATCAAATATATAGTGACATATTTCTCAGCTCATTCTCAGTCTACCTTCAACTCTATTTTCAACTCAAGCAACACTGATCCGTCTCTCATTTGAACTGCTGACCCTTTCTTTATCAATATCCCAACATGCCTCATGTTTCTGTTACCATCTGTTCCTTGTGACTTCCAATTTGAGTTTGTAATTACCACAGCATATACTGTTAACATGGGAAGTGCAACATTAGTGCCACTGAAAATATTCTTAACATCTACAGCTAACATAGAATTACAAAGAAACAGCTTTCCAATGGTCCTCGTGCTACTGGAGTGCATTCACCTATTGCCACCCAGAATGAATATTAGTGAAGAGCCAGACACCATACTGAACACGACATTCCACGTGAGGCAGCTGACAATTTCAGTCCATACTTCTTACTCAACATTCCCACCAGTCGGCTTTGGTCTGTCACACACGCACAATAGTCCTGAGTTTGCTGGCTGCTCCTCACTGCCAGTTTCCAGCTGTCGGCTTTGGTCTGTCACACACGCACAATAGTCCTGAGTTTGCTGGCTGCTCCTCACTGCCAGTTTCCAGCTGTTGGCTTTGGTCTGTCACACACGCACAATAGTCCTGAGTTTGCTGGCTGCTCCTCACTGCCAGTTTCCAGCTGTTGGCTTTGGTCTGTCACACACGCACAATAGTCCTGAGTTTGCTGGCTGCTCCTCACTGCCAGTTTCCAGCTGTTGGCTTTGGTCTGTCACACACGCACAATAGTCCTGAGTTTGCTGGCTGCTCCTCACTGCCAGTTTCCAGCTGTTGGCTGGCACTGGACCCCTCATGGAGCCTGGCAGTGAAGGGTGAAGCTGCTGCGGTTCACCAGGGATTACCCTGGCGAAAATCAACAGTGACCCCGTCATAGTTACACCTAGTCATAGTCATCAAACCCTACAGTACAGCAACAGGCTCTTCTGCCCATCTAGTCCACACCGACCTATTATCTGCTTAGTCCCATTGATCTGAACCCGGACTGGAGACGTCCATAACTCCCCCATTGAATGAACTTATCCAAACTGATCTTAAATAATCAACTCGAATGTACATCGACTAATTAAGATGGCAGCACGTTCCGTGCTCTGCAGCAACCTCTGAGTGAACAAGTTCCCTCTCATATTGCCTTTCACCTGTCATCATTACCCTATGATCTCTAATTCCAATCCCACCCAAACTCAGTAATAAATGCATTTTCGCACTAACTCTCTCTATACCTTTTATAAACGTGTATATCTCTTTCACATTTCTCATGGTCCTCCTACACTTTATGGAATAATGTCCTAACCTATTCACACTTTCTCTATATCTCAGATCCTCAACTCCTGGTATTTTAATCTGTATTTTATTCTGCATTCGTTCAATCTTATTGATATCATTCCGGGAGGTAGATGTACACATTGCTTCAAATTAGCCTCTGCAACATCAACTTCGACGTAATATCCCAACTTCTGTATTCAATATTTTGATTTATGAAGCCCCATGTCCAAAAAGCTTTACAACGTCATCTACCTTCGACAACACTTTCAAGAAATTTTGGATCTGTATCACTTTGCAGGATCTCATCACACTTCCTACTCTTGTCATTGGTACCAACGTGGACCAAGACCTGCTCATCCTGCCCTTAAGAAACTTTCAGAGTCGATACGAGATATTA